>NC_143261.1:43147670-43299185 GCF_984573655.1 Nuphar pumila
ATTTCGTTAAATTTTATTTCCACTAAAGAACAACATGCCGATATCTTCACTAAACCTCTTAAAAATGAAGATTTTATGAGAATTAGGAGAGAACTAGGTATTTGCTCGTTTTTGGATTTATAAAAATGCTGATTTTTGAACAAAATCTCTAAATCGCACTATATTAGTCGACCGATAAAATTCTAGTCGACTGGTGTTTTTATATTTTGGAATATATCGCATCATATTAGTCGACCGATATAGTTCTAGTCGACTGATGATATTTTTAGAATAAGTCGCACTTTTTTAGTCGACCGATAAAGTTTTAGTCGACTAAATTTTTTTTTTAAAACTTAAATGAAGGGACCCGACACCCCTTGGATTTGTTTTTTTTTTTTAAAAAAACCGTTTTTTTTTTAAAGAAGGCATCGTTTCATTCTCGCACCTTTTCGTTTTTTTTTAACAAAACCCTTAAACCGAAAACCCCTCTTTCTCCTTTGTCTCTCTCTCTCTCTTCCGAAAAACCCTCGGAGTACCCTTCGACTCCATGGGTTGTAATACATACTTTGATCTTTGATCTTTGATCTTTGATCTTTGATCTTTGATCTTTGATCTTTGATCTTTGATCTTTGATCTTTGATAAACTCTCTTTTCTCTAAACTTTGCTAAACTCTCTTTTCTGATCTTTGATCTTTGAAAAAAATACTTTATGGGTTGTAATATTTTAAACTTATCTCTATTTCTGCTTATGTTATTTTTGCCCTTACTCTTTTTTATTCTGACAAAGGGGGAGAAAAAGATAAAGATAGCATTACTTTGAAATTGCAAGGAGATCTTTAGAAAAAGATGATAGCAATTACATTACAGGAGATCTTGCATGAGAAATACAAAATTAAGAGAAAAAGAAAGCTTTGAATGAATGTATTTCTAAATACATGAATACATGATGAATGGAAATGCAAACCAATCAATATGTGATATATGTGTTTTAAATGTGCTAACTTTTAATGTTTTGCAGCATATTGATAGGGGGAGTAAAATCTCCATCTATGCATCTAAATGCTTCATCTTTGATTAAGTTTGTCATCATCAAAAGGGGGAGATTGTTACGACAATGAAGCCATACATGATACTTCAAGTACAAGGTTTTGATGATGAGCAAGTAGAATCAACTGCATTTCAGCTAAAGCTATGAAGAAATTGAAGAATTCAGTGAAGAATCCTTGAAGACTAGTGTGCAAATGTTTAATTCATTAAAAGTCTTAGATTCTTGTAAGAGCCTTACTTAGAGTGCATATTTAGGTTGCATTTCACCTTAAAAGTCTTTAGAAAAACTTTTCTAAAAGAAACTCTTTTGAAAATCTTTTTAGAAAACTCTTTTCTTAATTTTTCATGTTTATTAGTCGACCAATAGACTTATGAGTCGACTAATCCTTTCGCGCCATATTTTCTAAAAAGTCATTCTTGTCAAATTAGTCGACCGAAGGTTTTATCAGTCGACTGGACAGAATGTCTGTTTTCTGGAAAATTAGCAGCAGTCGACTAATGATTTTTCAGTCGACTGAACAGAACATGTGTCTTCTGAAAATTTAGCAGCAGTCGACTAATGCTTTTTATCAGTCGACCGAACAGAATGTTTGTTTTTCAGAAGTTTTTAGCAGCAGTCGACTAAAAAGTTTTTCAGTCTACTGATGATATGTTATCATCGCAAAATTTTTAACTTTTGCGAATCAAACTGACCTTTGAAAAAGATTTTTGAAAATAACTCGCCTCCGTTTTTAAAATGCGGGAAAATTCTGAAGAATGGGACTCGCCTGTCGGTACGAGGTTCAACCGTTCCTGCCACCTTTAACAGGGGTAATTGAACCAAGGATCAATCTTATGCTCTACTCTATTCAACTTGTCTAAATCATATTCTAATTTCTAAATGCACATAGAATCAGGCATGTGCTATGAATTTTCAAAAAATGCACATTTGAAAACATGATGTTTGCTTTGTAAATCTTGGAAATGATATCACATGGAAAATCGTGAATTAGAACTTAAAAAATATTTCTGAGAGAAATAAAAATCGATTTTGAGAAATCCTTGACATTTGGTGAAATCGACTCTGAGAGACTTGATTTCTCTGAATTCAAACTTTGAAATTGAAATTCTAACTTAGAAAATTTGAATTTGGAACTTGAGAAATATTTGAAATATCATTGGCAAATCCATATTCTTTTGAATAAGACTTAGAAAAATTCTAACTTCAAACTTTGAAATTGACTGCATAACTTTGGAAGATTGAGTTTATGAACTTGAGAAAAACACTTGAAATATTCTTTGAAATTCAATGCCTTTGGGAAAATCGATTTTGCTATAAGACTTAGGAGATTTTGAGAAAATGAACTTCTTTGAATTGAAATTTTGAATTGGAATTGGCAAATGCATGAAATGAATGAATATGATTTTGAGGAATTGAGAAATAGTTTTTGTATTTTTGAAAAATGCAGGTCATTTTTGAAGTTAGCCTAAGAGTGTAGGCTGAATGTGGCTAATGTGAAGATTATAAATCTGAGTATCATTCGTATTCTGACTATGGCCATAAATACAAATTCCACCAAGTTTATAAACTTCATAGAAGCTAGTGCATGTGTCATTCGTGTAAACCATGGTGAGTTTGAATATGCATGAATCATCATCCATCACACATTAACATTATTAAAAAAAATAAACTATATGCAATGCAACCTAAGCTAAGCAGGAAAGGTAAATTCTTATTCCAAAGTTTAATTACAAATTACATCACTATTGAAATTTAAATACATGAAAAATAAAGTCTTCAATGTACCTACAAAACTAGAAAACTTGGTTAATGAAAATATGTTGTCTTTTCTAGATTTATCCAACAATATCAGGAAATTGTTGGATTTTGCTAGATATAAGCCTCTTCCTTGATTCCCTTAAATAAAAATGATAAAGTATGAAATAAAATGGAATAAATATGAAAGATAAGATATGAAATTTCGAAATTGGGGTCAAAATGACCAAAATACCCCTAATAACAAGACTATGACCTTGAAATTAGGGTTTTTAGAAAGATATTTTGATAAAATGCAAATTTTGAAATTTTAATGGAATAAAATCAAACCAAATATGCTATGACATGATTATAAATATGAAATTAGGGCTAGGGATTTCGAAATTTAGGTCAAATGACCAAATTGCCCCCGATAGCAAGACTATGGCCTTGAAATCAGGGTTTTTAGAAATAGATTTTTGGTAAAAACTTAGGTTTTATGCACTAAATGAAATCAAATGAACATCAAATTAAACCTAAAGCATCCTAATATGATTATGAACATGATTAAACCCTAAAAATATATGCTTATGCACGAAAATTCAACAATATCACAAAAACTGTGATTTTAGCAGTGTTTTGGATCTTTCAGGAACCCGGTTTTGCAATTTGCTTAATTCAGCCATCAAATGGATTCCAAAATCCATAAAAATTGATACCTTAACTTATTATAACCTTAATATCGAATTGGAATTATAAAAATAATTTTTTGATATTAAATTAATCCGAAAATTGCATTAAACCCTAAAATATGCTATTTTTGACCTAATTCACCAACCAGTCTCAGTCCAAAACCTGAACCAGGGGTCAAATCTCCATGGAAATTTATGAAATTTTACAGAGACTAACTAAGAAGGAAAAAAGAGATTTCCCAATTTACAGATCGGAAAAAACATCTTCGGTTAGGGAGAAACCCTTCCGGCAATCTGAGCTAAAATATATCACTTTTAACAGGGACTAAAACAGCTATTACAGATTGAAAATACAGGAATAAATAGAAATCCTAAACAAAAATTTCTGAAATTTTAGTGGTGAACAGTAGACAGAAAAATAACAATACTCACTTTTTACATATCTAAAATCGGATCTGTGGTTTGGGAGTTATGACTAACACAAGTCTGATTAGGGTTTTGGTAAACCCTAACGAGCTTTAAATTTAAAAACAAATGCTCTAAAAGGGGAAAAATACTAAACAATGATAAAAAAATCCGAAAATTTCACAGAAGACATATCTACTCAATGTGAATCCATAGCACTTTACAGATCTAAAATCTGATATAAGATGAGAGAAATATCATAACAGCAAGTTACCTTCTTGATTTTAACCACGATTTTAAAGCTTTAAAAACCCGATTTGATGTCTGATTTTTTTGACAGGGTTCCCGAGATCCAAAACCTCTGATTTTTCTACAGTAACTCAATAACTCATGCATGCATCATATATAAAAAAATCAGAAATAAACAACGATTGCTTCAATCCGAAATAACATCATCTTTACTATTCTAAACCTAGAACACACAGAAATTTAAGAAACTTGAAAAACCATGCATTAACTAATGTAAATAAATAAAATAAACCATAAAACAGTAAATAAAAATTATTTTTATGCTGTAGAACGTAAAACAAACATGAATAAACCATGAAAATAAATTAAAAATAGGGAATCAATGGCTGGAATTTGATATCACCTTTAAAACATAGATTTAACCCATTAAAAAGGGTAAATCATATATTTTATTGGTTAATAATGCAAAGAATCATGTTAAAATCAATTCTAATGGATTAAAATCTCTGTAAATCATCCAAAACAGGGTTAGATCACCTTCTTGTAGTGTTCTTGCTGATTCTTGATGGTTCTTGAGGTTGAATCCATGGTTTAATCCATGAAGGGGATGACACCAATGGCTAAAATTGATTTAAAACATGAAAAAGTATTAAATAAAACTAAAAAATATTAAAAATATTACCTTGGTGCTTGCAGCTGCAATGGAGGAAGGTGGAGGTGCTGGAGAGGAGAGAGAGGCCACGAAAATTTGATAGAAAAGAGCCCTCCTTTTGGCCCCCCTTAGGTCCCTTTTTATAGTTTTTCAAAAGTCACTTAATTAGGGTTAATTAAGAGGTTTTTCATTTTTTAGGACTCTTTCTAATAAATCCACTAAAGGCAACGATTTTTGTGGTTTTCTAACCTAAGTGGGACTCTAATTAATCCCTAATTAGCCCCTAACTAAACCTAGAAAACCCCCAAATGTGATGCCACTTGGCATCTTTCACATTTGGGTTTTTAAAACACCTTTAAAAACATTTAAAAACACTAGTTTTAAAAACTAATTTTCAAAATGAGTTTTCAAAATGGTTTTGACTCTTCTAAACCTCTAACACTAACCAAGACATCAACTAACCCTAGTCTAGCCCTGACTTACTCGAATATGGAGCCACCCCGAGTGGGCCCTACTTGAGTTTTTCAAAAAGTGATTTTAAAACTTGAAATTGAAGGAGTTTTCAAAAGATTTTCAAAAGTAAACTTAAAATTAGGATTTTTGAAATGGCATAAGGTCCTAACTGAGTTAGAATTCCTCTGGATATGGTGCCAACTGAGTGGGCCCACATCGAATTTTGAACATTTTTGAAATAAACACTGAAAATGGCTTTGAAAAGGGGTTAAAATTGACATTTGAAATTCAAGATCTTTGAAAATAGGGTCTCAAGCGAACTGGAACTCCGGGTTAGAGTCCTGAACCCTTAGGACTCTGAGATTTTAGATTTTAAAAGCCAAATGAAAGAATTTTCAAAAAATTTTATCAAGAAATGATGAAATAAGTCAGAAAATACAGTCAGGGTTAGACTCCTAACTCGACCGAACTCTAAAATAGAATCCTGAACTAACTGGACTCTGTAAAATGACCTAAATTTCGAAAACAAACGAAAAAGATTAAAAATGGAAGTAAAACAGACTTCAAAACAGACTCCTGACTGGATTAGGACTCTGAGACAGAGTCCTAATCGGACTGAAACTTTCAAAAATTTGAGAAATTTAATGAATAGAGGAATTCAGAAGCGACACCACCACAATGGGTCTCATCTGTGAATTGAAATCGATTAAAATTTGAATTTGAAATGAATCCAGATTGTTTCCTTGAGAAAATATTTCGAAATATAAAGTCCTGGGGTTGGAAAATGACAGAGTATTGAATAAAAACCCAGATTTTGAAATTGATTTTGAAATAAAGCTTTAAAATTCAAATCTGGATTGAATGTTTTGAAAACAGGAGTGTTGGATCTCGAAAATGAGATGCAATGACATGCAATGCTATGCAATGACATGCAATGCTATGCAGAATACATGCAATGACATGCAATGATCTGTAGTGACTTATGAAATGGACAAACACTGGATGAGGGTGAAAATTTGGGGTGTTTACATGATATTATCAGTCGACTAACTTTTCTTAAGTCGACTAAGTTTCAAAAGTTCAGATTTTCAAACGGCTCGATTAACAGATCAGTCGACCAACAATAACTGTCAGTTTACTAATAACTAACTATTAGTCGACTAACTGATGTTTCAGTCGACTAATTTTGCCGTTTTCCTGAAACTTCAAAAAGGCGTGTCTTTTAATTTTTCAAACATTTTTTATCGTTCGAAATGGACCGTTTTGACACCCTTTCATACTCTCAACGTATGGAATCTTGTAACTATAAATATGAGTGCATTTTACACTAAA
The DNA here is from genome assembly GCF_984573655.1 of Nuphar pumila. Lineage (NCBI taxonomy): Eukaryota > Viridiplantae > Streptophyta > Magnoliopsida > Nymphaeales > Nymphaeaceae > Nuphar > Nuphar pumila. The sequence goes on from NC_143261.1 coordinate 43,154,215, forward strand.
AAACAACAATTCAATCGATTTGAATCTTGTTTTTCACTCCTATTTATTCAAGTATTTGTTTTCTCACTCACGTGATATTTTCATTTCAGTTTTTCACTCAAATCACTTTGAGAGATAGTGAATTCGTGAGTAGAGTGTTTCAACAACCTCAAAAGCCAATTGCATCTCATTTGCATTCAAAAGGAAGGCTCATAGGTTGTATTGTAAGTTCTTATTTCTTTTCTGTAAAAAGGACTCCTTGGTGTAAAGGAGTTGTTTGCTTTCAGTTGGGTTGTTACTGAAAGTGGGACCGGTTATGGTCTGTGTGATCTTGTAGTTTACAAGGTTGATAGTGGAAAATCTCAAGCGGGTTTTGCTTGGGGACTGGATGTAGGTCGGGTTTGACCGAACCAGGATAAAATCTTGTGTTCTTTGTGTGTTTGCTTTGAGATTTGCAAAATCATTCAATATTCCGCAGAAAAGTTTTAAAAGCACTATTCACCCCCTTCTAGTGCTCGTTGCCTCGATCCTAGTGCACTTTCATTTGGTATCAGAGCGCAGGTTTGCTATTACTTTGATTTGACCATCATCTAGCATGGCAGCTACAACATCTCAGCACAAAGAAGGAAGCTCCTCTGTTCGTCCTCCTCTCTTCGATAGAACAAACTATGGATACTGGAAAGTAAGAATGACAATATTCCTGCAATCCATGGATCTCGATATCTGGAGAGTTGTTTCAAAAAAGTACCAAACTCCATCAACTGATTTCAGCCGATAGACCGATGATGAAAAGAAGACTGCTTCACTTAATGCCAAGGCAATGAATGCCTTATATTGTGGCGTTGACAAGGTAGAATTCAATCGCATCTCTCAATGCTCTACAGCAAATGAAATCTGGCATACTCTTCTCGTGACACACGAAGGTACGTCAAAAGTAGAAGAATCTAATGAAGAAGTCGCCAACATGTGTTTTGTAGCACAAGAGAATTCGGTAAGTCAATTTGACTATGATGAGTTATTTGAAGCATTTAATGATTTATATGCTAAATTTAAGAGTCTTAGTTCTAAAAATAAAGAGTTAAAAACTGAAAATTTAACTCTTGACTCTCAAAATAAAGTGTTACTTCAAGAAATAGAACATCTCAAGAAGGAAAATTCTTGCCAGGCAATTGAGATAAAAGAAATTGGAGTTAGAACCAATCTCTTACAAAAAGAAATATCTAGTCTTAAAGAAAAGTCAAATGATCTTCTTTCTATAGTGACCAAATTTACAAATGGTCAAGAGAATCTAGAAAAACTTCTTGGTTCTCAAAGATGCTCGGTAAATAAAACCGGATTGGGATATAGCTTCTTTGATACTCAAAATAGACCAAACTATGTGGTGAAAAATCAAAGACATTATTCTCAACCTTTTGTTCATAAAACTAAACTTTCTAGTTCTAATAGAAATGCATCTAGAAATGATTATTCTAGAAATATTTATTCTAAATCCTTTTATAGAAAGAATATTTATTATCAAAGGAAACCAAAATCCAAATGGATATGGGTTCCTAAGACTAACTCTCATGGACCCGAAAATAGAAAGGGGTCAAATGCTCTGTTTTCTGATTTTGTTGTAGGTACACAACATAAGGAGCAAATGGATATTGGACAGCGACTGTTCCAAACATATGACTGGAAGGCCGGAGTTATTTTCCACCATCCAAAATAAGGATGGAGGAACCGTCACCTTTGGTGACAATAACAAGGGAAAAGTGATAGATATTGGTAATATTGGTAATCCAAAATTTCCCTTGATAGAAAATGTTCTTTTAGTGGATGGTTTAAAGCATAATTTAATATCTATTAGTCAATTATGTGATAAAGGTTTTCATGTTTCTTTTGAAAATGATTTATGCTTAATTTCTGATTTTCAATCTAAAAAGATCATTTTTAAAGGTAAAAGAAGAAACAATGTGTATGAACTATATCTAGATGAATTACCCTCTTTTAATGAAAAATGTCTTATTGTTTCAAATGAAATTCAATGGTTATGGCACAAGAGACTTGGACATGTTAATTTAAAATTATTTCAAAATTATCCAAGAATGATCTTGTAAGAGGCCTACCTAGAATACCATATAAAAAGGATCACTTATGTGATGCTTGTCAAAGGGGTAAACAAATCAAGAGTTCTTTTAAAGCAAAAGATATAGTTTCAACAAAACGTCCTCTTGAACTTTTGCATTTAGATCTATTTGGACCATCTAGAATTCAAAGTTTGAATGGTAGCAAGTATGCTTTTGTTATAGTAGATGATTATTCTCGATTTACAAGAGTGATTTTTCTAAAAAGCAAAAATGATGCTTTTTCAGAATTTTCTAAACTTTGTAGAAGAATTACAAATGAAAAATCTACATCTATTATTAAAATTCGTAGTGATCATGGTGGTGAATTTGAAAATGAATCTTTTCTAAAGTTTTGTGATTTACATGGTATATCTCACAACTTTGCTTTTCCTAGAGCGGCTCCACAAAATGGAGTTGTTGAAAGAAAGAATAGAACTTTGCAAGAATGTGCTAGAACCATGCTTCAATATAAAAATTTACCAAAATATTTTTGGGCTGAAGCAATTAATACAGCATGTTATGTCTTAAATCGTGTTCTTATTCGACCAATTTTACATAAAACATGTTTTGAATTGTATTATGATCGTATACCCAAGATCTCATATTTCAAAATTTTTGGTAGTAAATGTTTCTTGTTAAATACCAAAGATAATCTTGATAAGTTTGATTCAAAATCAGATGAATCAATATTTCTTGGATATTCTTCTAGAAGTAAAGCATATCGTATTTTCAATAAAAGAACATCTTGTATTGAAGAATCTTTACATGTTGCATTTGATGAGAATTGTGAGCAGGTTATTCCTCTAAGCGAAGAAGAAGAAGCAACACTTCAAGAAGAACCCTTGATAGAGAGTACTTCTCAAGAAAATATTCCTCTTCAACCGGTTTGGAAAGAAGTTCCTAATCATCCACATGAACAAGTTATTGGTGAAATAAAGTGTGGTGTCCAAACTAGAAGGCAGTTAGAAAAATATATTGCAAATGTTGCTTTCATATCTAAATTAGAACCAAAGAATATCAATGAGGCATGTGATGATGAATTTTGGCTTTTAGCCATGTCTGAAGAACTTAACCAATTTACTAGGAATGATGTTTGGGATCTAGTTGATAGACCAAAGGATCATCCAGTAATTGGAACAAGATGGGTCTTCCGAAATAAGCTGAATGAAAATGGTGAAGTCATTCGTAAGAAAGCAAGGCTTGTGGCACAAGGCTATAATCAAGAAGAAGGCATAGATTTTGATGAAACCTATGCACCAGTGGCTCGATTAGAGTCAATTCGTACGATGCTTGCTTTTGCTAGTTACATGAACTTCAAGTTATATCAAATTGATGTTAAGAGTGCATTTTTAAATGGACACATCAATGAAGAAGTTTATGTAGAGCAACCTCCAGGCTTTGAAAATGAGAAATATCCAGAAAAGGTCTACAAATTGAAAAGAGCTTTGTATGGACTTAAACAAGCACCAAGAGCGTGGTATGAAAGACTACGAAATTTTCTAGAACAATCTGCTTTTTCCATTGGTCGGGTAGACTCCAGTTTATTTATTAAACATTTTAATTCAGATATTCTTATTGTGCAAATTTATGTTGATGACATAATATTTGGTTCTACTAATGATTCTCTTTGTAAAGAATTTGCTAAGGCTATGCAGGAAGAGTTTGAAATGAGCTTGATGGGCGAATTAAACTACTTCCTTGGACTTCAAATAAAGCAAACTGAAGAAGGAATCTTCATCAATCAGGGTAAGTATACAAAAGAACTTGTCAAGAGATTTGAGATAGACTCATCGAAATCAAGAAGGAATCCTATGAGTACAACTACTTCTCTTGATAAAGATGAAAATGGTAAAAGTGTAGATACTAAGCTCTACAGAGGTATGATCGAATCTCTATTATACTTAACTGCTAGTCGACCTGATATTATGTTTAGTGTTTTTATGTGTGCAAGATTTCAAGCTAATCCAAAGGAATCTCACTTAACTGCAGTAAAACAAATTCTTCGTTATTTGAAAGATACTTCAGATTTCGGTTTGTTTTACTCAAAATCATCTTCCTTTGATTTAGTTTCATATAGTGATGCAGATTTTGCAGGAAGTAAATCTGATCGCAAGAGTACTAGTGGAACTTGTCATTTCTTGGGAAATTCCTTAGTCTCTTGGTTTAGTAAAAAGCAAAATTCAGTATCACTCTCAACAACTGAAGCTGAATATATAGCGGCTAGTTTAGCATGTTCACAAGTACTTTGGATGAAACAGACCTTAAAAGATTTTGGTTTGAATTACTCCACAACAACTATTTATTGTGATAACACTAGTGCTATAAACCTTTCAAAAAATCCTATTCAGCACTCAAGAACTAAGCATATTGAAGTTAGACATCATTTTTTAAGAGATCATGTGTTAAAAGGAGATATTTCATGAAATTTTATTTCCACTAAAGAACAACATGCCGATATCTTCACTAAACCTCTTAAAAATGAAGATTTTATGAGAATTAGGAGAGAACTAGGTATTTGCTCATTTTTGGATTTATAAAAATGCTGATTTTTGAACAAAATCTCTAAATCGCACTATATTAGTCGACCGATAAAATTCTAGTCGACTGGTGTTTTTATATTTTGGAATATATCGCATCATATTAGTCGACCGATATAGTTCTAGTCGACTGATGATATTTTTAGAATAAGTCGCACTTTTTTAGTCGACCGATAAAGTTTTAGTCGACTAAATTTTTTTTTTAAAACTTAAATGAAGGGACCCGACACCCCTTGGATTTGTTTTTTTTTTTTTAAAAAACCCATTTTTTTTTTAAAGAAGGCATCGTTTCATTCTCGCACCTTTTCGTTTTTTTTTAACGAAACCCTTAAACCGAAAACCCCTCTTTCTCCTTTGTCTCTCTCTCTCTCTTCCGAAAAACCCTCGGAGTACCGTTCGACTCCATGGGTTGTAATACATACTTTGATCTTTGATCTTTGATCTTTGATAAACTCTCTTTTCTCTAAACTTTGCTAAACTTTCTTTTCTGATCTTTGATCTTTGAAAAAAATACTTTATGGGTTGTAATATTTTAAACTTATCTCTATTTCTGCTTATGCCATTTTTGCCCTTACTCTTTTTGATTCTGACAAAGGGGGAGAAAAAGATAAAGATAGCATTACTTTGAAATTGCAAGGAGATCTTTAGAAAAAGATGATAGCAATTACATTATAGGAGATCTTGCATGAGAAATGCAAAATTAAGAGAAAAAGAAAGCTTTGAATGAATGTATTTCTAAATACATGATGAATGGAAATGCAAACCAATCAATATGTGATATATATGCTTTAAATGTGCTAACTTTTAATGTTTTGCAGCATATTGATAGGGGGAGTAAAATCTCCGTCTATGCATCTAAATGCTTCATCTTTGATTAAGTTTGTCATCATCAAAAGGGGGAGATTGTTACGACAATGAAGCCATACATGATACTTCAAGTACAAGGTTTTGATGATGAGCAAGTAGAATCAACTGCATTTCAGCTAAGGCTATAAAGAAATTGAAGAATTCAGTGAAGAATCCTTAAAGACTAGTGTGCAAATGTTTAATTCATTAAAAGTCTTAGATTCTTGTAAGAGCCTTACTTAGAGTGCATATTTAGGTTGCATTTCACTTTAAAAGTCTTTAGAAAAACTTTTCTAAAAGAAACTCTTTTTAGAAAACTCTTTTCTTAATTTTTCATGTTTATTAGTCGACCAATAGACTTATCAGTCAACTAATCCTTTCTCGCCATATTTTCTAAAAAGTCATTCTTGTCAAATTAGTCGACCGAAGGTTTTATCAGTCGACTGGACAGAATGGCTGTTTTCTGGAAAATTAGCAGCAGTCGACTAATGATTTTTCAGTCGACTGAACAGAACATGTGTTTTCTGAAAATTTAGCAGCAGTCGACTAATGCTTTTTATCAGTCGACCGAACAGAATGTTTGTTTTTCAGAAGTTTTTAGCAGCAGTCGACTAAAAAGTTTTTCAGTCTACTGATGATATTATCAGTCGACTAACTTTTCTTAAGTCGACTAAGTTTCAAAAGTTCAGATTTTCAAACGGCTCGATTAACAGATCAGTCGACCAACGATAACTGTCAGTCTACTAATAACTAACTATTAGTCGACTAACTGATGTTTCAGTCGACTAATTTTGCCGTTTTCCTGAAACTTCAAAAATGCGTGTCTTTTAATTTTTCAAACATTTTTTATCGTTCGAAATGGACCGTTTTGACACCCTTTCATACTCTCAACGTATGGAATCTTGTAACTATAAATATGAGTGCATTTTATACTCAAAAACAAAAATTCAATTGTTTTGAATCTTTTTTTTCACTCCTATTTATTCAAGTATTTGTTTTCTCACTCACGTGATATTTTTACTTCAGTTTTTCACTGAAATCACTTTGAGAGATAGTGAATTCGTGAGTAGAGTGTTTCAGCAACCTCAAAAGCCAATTGCATCTCATTTGCATTCAAAAGGAAGGCTCATAGGTTGTATTGTAAGTTCTTATTTCTTTTCTGTAAAAAGAAGGACTCCTTGGTGTAAAGGTGTTGTTTGCTTTCAGTTGGGTTGTTACTGAAAGTGGGACCGGTTATGGTCTGTGTGATCTTGTAGTTTACAAGGTTGATAGTGGAAAATCTCAAACGGGTTTTGCTTGGGGACTGGATGTAGGTCGGGTTTGACCGAACCAGGATAAAATCTTGTGTTCTTTGTGTGTTTGCTTTGAGATTTGCAAAATCATTCAATATTCCGCAGAAAAGTTTTAAAAGCACTATTCACCCCCCCTCTAGTGCTCGTTGCCTCGATCCTAGTGCACTTTCAAGAAATGAATTAGGCCATCAAGGATATCCAGGCTAAAAGCAAGGGCAAGCAGACCTACTCTGAAGAAGATTTTTATCATGGTCTGGACAGGGATGACAATCTGGAAAATCTCCCTCGCAAGTTCCTTAAATTTGACAGAACTGGCAACCCTAAGGCTCATTTGGCCACCTTTTATGTTGAATGCGGCCGTTTCAGGAAAGACAATCGGGCGTTATTCATCTGCTTTCCTCGTAGCTTAGAAGGGGTAGCAGCCAGGTGGTATGCAGACCACATTAATCCTATCGAACTACGAGAGTTCGATAACGTCGTGAACTTGTTCATTGAGCGCTTCAGGTTTAACGTCGAAGCCTCACCAACCCTCAATCATCTGTACAATTTAAAACAGATGGAGAATGAGAAAGCCAGCGAATTTATCTACAGGGGGAGAAGCACCTGTAACAGAATGAAAGTTCCCATCCCAGAGGAGCACGCCCTGCAGATTATTCTGAACAACTTTGCGCAGCCTCTGAGGAACCTCATTTCTACTTCGCCCGCCAAATCATTCATCAAACTGATTGAGAGAGCCGAGTGGCTCGAGACCGGCTTGGATAATGGCCTGTATGAGGGTTACCCTTTCGTCCGAGGGAATCCTGAGCAAAAAAAAAAATCTCATGTTGCTTATTCCACGGATTTTCCCGATAACAGCAGTAGCTCTGGCAAAAAGAAAAGCAAGAAAAATCGCAACAAAAATGCAGGGCACCCCAAGGTCGAAAGGACAAACTCTGCAGCCCAGAAAGGGAAATTTGTTAAGCCACAACCCGTCCAACCAGTGCCCCAGCCAGAAGCAAAGCAGCCAGAAAAGCCGAAGCACGAAGGTTGGAGTTATGATCGAGAATTTTCAGCCTTAGAGCAGTCCTGCGAAGACATCTTAGAATATATGATATCGAAAGGAATGATCAAACTTCCCAAGGTGGCAGATCCCCCCGTCGCTATGGGTAAATGGACTGATAAATTCTGCAAATTCCATCGAACTGTCGGACACGACACTGAGCACAGTTTTGTCCTCAAAAACATCATTCAAGATTGTATTGACAAAAACATGCTGATTGAGGACGAGGATGAGCAGCTGCCAGAAATCTTATCCAAGCCATTTCCTAAACATTCAGCTTCGGTCATCACGGAGCAAGCATTCTCTCTCCAAGGCAGTATCCAGCCATGTTCTAGTCAGGACATTCAGGATCAGCATCAGGTCCTCGTCCTCCAGCAAGCGCAGTCTTCCGCCAAGAGGGTGGGAATTACTGCATTCTCTAGCAGTAAGAAACCAGGCCAGGAGCCAACAAAGGCAACGACAGAAATTGACAAGATGGTCCCCAGAATCCCGAAGCGCTTTATCAAGGCAGCTTCAAAGAAAGAAGAAGCTTCAGGGACAGTTCAGAAACCAATCACTGCTTTGTCTAACATTTTCATCTTGGACCTGACCCACGCTTCCCCAGAGCACCAGCAAGTGCTAGAAGATCTGCTCAGAAAGATCAAAGTCAAGCCTAGCACGACTCCGCAAGACATGGCTCAAATTGTCAATCAGGCCATGACAAATGCACTGATTACCTTTTCTGATGAGGATTTGCCAAAGCCTCATTCGTTCCACAATAACGCCCTATATATAGTGGTGTGAACGAGGGGCATGACAGTCCCTCACGTGCTAGTCGACGGGAGCAACAACCTAAATATCTGTCCAGAGATGACAGCCAAGGCTTTGGGATTAAAAGAAGATGAATATACCCCGGATCCGATCACGATCTATGGTTTTGACAACCACGGCCAGCCAGCCAAGGGGAAGATATTTCTCGAAATTTTTATCAACTATTCGGTGCATACGGTCCTGTTTCATGTAGTGAATGTGCCACCTACGTACAATCTGCTACTTGGGCGCACTTGGATTCACAACACCAATGTGGTCCCATCAACCCTTCACCAGTATATCAAATGGTCGAAGGGAGGCATGATCACTACGGTCCTAGGAGAGGATACGGAAGAACGACTCCCGCAGCCGATGATTCCCCGTCCTACTTTCACTGCCGACATCTCGAGCATCCAGGAAGCCGAAGAAATTGATCTGAGTGAAAGTCTGGATATGCTAAATTTGAAAGAGGTCCAGCCAACAAAAAATGTCACCGCAATAGTACAGTGGCAGGGACCTCGCTTCTTCAAGCTAGGAGGATGCCTCAATTGCACTTCATTCAAAGATCACCCACTTTTTCCTCAGTTCTAAAAAACAAGGAAAGGATTTGATCTTCTAATGAAGCACGGTTACCAACCCTTCAGGGGTTTGGGCAGAAATGAAGACGGCATTCTGGAACCGATCGTCCCCGATCAGCATGTCACCGGTACAGGCTTGGGTTTCACAGGTCAGTCAGCTGGCAGGAAGACCACCTTCGTCAAGGGAGCCCAGTAAAGAAGACAATGCCAGTGTTTTCTGCTTTTTCCTTTCTTTCTGTCATCTTGTAAGGGCAAGATCCGCCCCGGTTTCTTTCTTTCCTTCAAACAATCACTTGTAAATATCAAAGTTTGCTTAATCAATGAAAAGTTTTGTTTTCTCTATTCATCTTGGTGCACACAAAATCCTTTGCTCATATCCTTGTCTATGTCGTCATTCTTTGTTTCTGTACAAAGGCTACTTTAAAAAAACTTTTATTCTTTCTCAAAAAACTTTCTTTGCGCTTTCAGAATTGCCGGTATCATGGCTCCTAAATCGTTCAAAAAGCTCGTTATCAATACCAACCCTTTTCAAAATAAACCGGCCAGAATCTGCAAGGCAAAGACAGGGGCAGAAGTCAGCAAAATGACAAAGCAAATTGAAGAGTTGGCAGAATTCGACTCGACAATTCAAGATTTGCCAGAATTTGCCAGCATTCAGAAGCAGGATGAACCATCGCCGTTGGTTCAAGATCCAACGAAGGATGTTAACATCGGTTCGGAAGACGATCCAAGAATCCTCAAAATTGGTTCCAGTCTAAGTTTAGATGAGAAGGAAAAGCTCATCTACTTCCTCAAACAGCATCAGGAAGTCTTCACTTGGACTTATGAGGATATGCCAGGCTTAGACTCCAAGTTAGTCGAGCATCGCCTTGTGTTGAAGCCGGATTGCAAACCGATCAAGCAGAAACTAAGAAAAATGGATCATCGGGTGGCACCGCAAGTCAAAGAAGGACTTGAAGAATTGTTAAAGGCAGGATTCATCCGGACTATTGAGTACCCAGATTGGTTGGCGAACATCGTGGCGGTTCCCAAAAAGAATGGCAAAGTTCGAATCTGCATCGATTTCAGAGATCTGAACAAAGCAACCCCAAAAGATGATTATCCACTCCCCAACATCGATCTTCTGATCGATAGCACGGCAGACCATGCCATGTTCTCCTTTATGGATGGATACTCAGGCTATAATCAGATCAAGTTGGCCACTCGTGACCAATCCAAAACTTCCTTTACCACGCCTTGGGGTACCTTTTGCTATACAGTCATGCCGTTTGGACTCAAGAATGCTGGGGCAACCTATCAGAGAGCTATGGCCGTTATCTTTCATGACCAGATGCACAAGAACATGGATGCCTATGTGGATGACATCCTAGTCAAATCAAAAGAAGGAGAAGATCATCTTGATGCTCTTGGCCAAGTCTTTGAAAGACTTATTCTCTACAAACTGAGGCTCAATCCACAGAAATGCGTCTTCGGAGTGGAGTCAGGCAAGCTGCTTGGCTACATGATCAACAGGAAAGGCATAGAGGTGGATCCTGCCAAGGCAAAGGCGATCATTGATATGCCGCCTCCCACCAATCTTAAAGAGCTGCAAAGCCTTCAAGGTCGTATTCAGTCAATTCGGGGTTTTATCTCTAATTTGGCCATGAGATGCGAGCCCTTCAATCACTTGCTGAGAAAAGAAGTGAAATTTGAATGGGGACCAACCACTCAATCCACCTGTTCTGAAGCCGCCAGAACTCGGAAAACCACTCCTTTTATATATTTCCGTCAACCATAATGCTTGTGGCGAATTTCTTGCGCAGTACGAGAAAGGCAGCCGGATAGAGCATGCCATCTACTACATCAGCAAGACTTTCATCGATTACGAGAAGAGATATTCTTAGATGGAAAAGACATGTCTAGCCTTAGTGTGGATGTGTCAGAAGCTGAGACATTATCTAATGGCATGAGAAATCAAAATCCTGTCGAGACTTAACCCTCTCAAATACATCCTTGATCAGCCTTTCCTTACCGGACGAATTGCGAAATGGCAAGTCCTCCTAATGCAGTATGACCTGGAATATGTTTCTCAGAAGTCAGTCAAGGGTCAGTCCATCGCAGATCAGTTGGCAGATTTCCCGTTAACAGAAGAGATCAAAGTAGAAGATGATTTTCCTGATGACCGCATCTGCAGTATTCAGGAATCTCTAGTCTGGACTCTATTCTTTGACGGAGCCAGAAATATGTCCGGTATAGGGATTGGGATTTTGTTGATCACTCCCGAAAAGGAGATGCTCCCTTATTCCCTCAAGCTCAATTTCCAATGTACTCATAACATGGCCGAGTATGAAGCTCTAATATAAGGCCTCAAAATTTTGCAAAGCTTTGATGTCAAGAGAGTACACGCCTTCGGCGACTCATTACTTGTTGTCAGTCAAGTTAATGTTGAATGGCAAGTCAAGGATTCAAAGTTAATCCCTTATCAGAAGATTGCCTTAGCTCTCATAGGCAACCTTGAAGAATTTCAGCTCAATCATGTCAAGAGGGAATACAATCACATAGCCGATGGCTTAGCCTGCTTAGGCTCTATTTTGTCTTTTAAAGACAGTGAATCCTGTCGTTCCTTCGAGATCGGCAGACTTGATCAACCTGCCTACATTCCAACTGAACAAGTGAACCAAGCCACCCAGAAAGAAAAGCCTTGGTACCAAGATATCAAAAGCTTTATCGAAACTGGTGAATTCCCAGCAGAAATGCCAAGAAAGGAGCAACACGCGATTCAGCGCATGTCAACCCGTTATTTTCTCCTGGCCGATACTCTTTATCGTCATGGGTTCAGTTCTGAGTACGCTAGATGCTTAGATAAAGACGAAGCCATGAAAGTTATCCAAGAGGCACACGAGGGAATTTGTGGAGGTCACGTCGGCTACCAAACACTCGTCAAGCAGATTATTCAGGCAGGATACTACTGGAAAACCATGCAGCAGGATTGCCATCAATTTGTAAGGAAATGCGTCAAGTGTCAAATGCACGCACCTTTCATTCATGCTCCAGCAGCATACTTGCAATCCGTAGTCTCTCCTTGGCCCTTTTCGATGTGGGCCTTCGACGTAGTTGGTCCGATCACTCCTTCAGCTTCTAATGGCCACCGATACTTCCTCGCAGCTACAGAATACTTCACCAAATGGGTCGAGGTTGTAACCCTGCGAACAGTTGTAAGACCCGCAATTTTTCAGAAAATATCTGAATAAAATTCATGAGGCATTTACCGGTAAAAATGGCATTTTTCTCAGAATGCTAAACGAATCAATTCCTGCGAGCCAGTTACACTTAGAATATTCGTCGAATCGCGAATATATGCTCAAACACTCTGGAAGCCATAACTTCCTATCTGAACAAAATCAAAGGATTCCTGCGAGGCAACTTTCTTAGTGGCATCAATACGAAGATAATGGCGTACTCAGAATTTTTCGGAAAAAAAATCGCCGAAAACCCGAAATTCTTGCGGGACCCACAGAAATATGGGTGGGACCCACAGAAATATTTCTCAGAAAATATTCTAGAAGATTCTAGAATATTCCAGCACCTTCCAGCACCTTCCAGAGCCTTCCAGCTCCTTCCAGCACCTTCCATGGAAGGGATTCTCAGAAAAGCCCAAGGGTAAAGAGGGGATTCTGAAACTTGGGGCCCAAGTTTCAGAACCTATAAATAGAGGACCCCCCCTCCTTTAGAAAATCGCCAACCCCTCTCTCTCTCCTCCTTTTCCAAACCTCCCCTACCTAGCCTAGCCCACCTGACCTGGTCTGAGCCTGCCTGACTTAGCCTGAGCCTGCTTGACCTGGTCTGAGCCTGCCTGACCTGGTCCTAACCCACCTGACCTAGGTCTGAACCTACTTGACCTAAGTCTGAACCCAGTTGACTTGACTTGAACCTGGTTTGGTTCAAAGTCAAAGTCCAAGTCCTTTTTCGTTCGAAGTTCGAAGTTGATCCTTTTTCGAAGTCGAGCCTCGTTCGAAGCGTTTGAAGCAATCGGAGTCGTTTCTTCCTCAAATTGAAGTAAGTTCGCTTCATTAAACCATCTCTCTCAAGTATTTGATTGTTTGTATATAGCATATACTTTCTGAAGTAGTATCTTGCTTTAGTTCTTGGTTGAGCCCTCTAGGACACTTCGGTGTTCACGCGCTAGCCTCGTAACTATCGTCGGATATATATGTTCGAATACGCAGTATATGTGTTCTTCAAAATAGTATCTCACCCTAGTTCTTGGTTGAGCCCTCTAGGACACTTCGGTGTTCACTCGCTCGCCTCGTAACTATCGTTGGATACAGATCTAGGTGTATATCTGCTGATACTGCCGACGCGTCTTATATCGCACAGGCCATGTAATTTACCTTTGCCGTCGCGTCGTATGATGCCAAGGCTCCCTGCTTTCTGTACTTCCGATTACTGCACTTCCGATTATGCATTTACTTACGCTGTCGCGTCGAACGATGCCAAGGCTCCTGCTTTCTGCAATGTATTTACTTACGCCGTCGCGTCGAACGATGCCAAGGCTCCTGTTTTGTTATATATGTAGAATATTTCGTTCAGTTACACACCCTGAACAATAGTATATGCATTTCCTTTACGCCACCGCTGTATAAAGCACAGGCTTCTGTTTATATTACATATATGGCGCGTAAGTGAGCGTTCAAACGGAGATCAACTCCAAAATCGCCCATACGATTTCCCTTACCGTTCCTCGTACAAGATTCTGCTTGACGAATGAAGCCCCTATTGGAAAGGCTTCGCCTTTTGGCAAAATGCTCTTTACGTAAAGACTAAATCAATTACGTATGGCCTGGCTATGGCCCAAGGTTCCTGCAACCTTGATGGATGCAAAGTACGCACAACGGTGCGCATCCATTTCCCGAGTTAAGCGTAGCGATTTCCCACCAAAGAGGGGAGATGCCGCTGAAACGGATAAAAGAAACGCACGCTTTCTCCGTAAAAGAGAGAAAGTGCTGCTAAAATTCCTGAAGGAGCTAAGAATGGCTCAGAAAGAACGTAGCAGAAGTGCTACCCAGTTATGGAACGCCTTCTACAATGTAGAAAGGTTCGTCGCACCACTGCCGGTAGAGCAGAGAAGGTGTTGACAGAATGGTTGGCAGAAGAGCTGCCAAAACCAGTTAAGTGGCACAATGATGTCCTTTGTTGGAACGATGTCAGAATGACTCGTCTCCCTGACACTTGCAAGGGCATCATACTTGTAAGAGCCGTTGCGCCAAAGTAGTGGTAGCGCCTTGACGAGGTCCTGAGCTCGTTGCGTAAAAATACGCCGAGTAGCCGATCCGTAGAGATCGAGTCATGTGCATGCTCATTGAGAATTATCAGACAACCAGACTCGTAAGGGCCGCTGAGCCGGAGTGTGTTGTTTCCACCGAAAGAGGTGAAGTGCTCGTCAAGGGCGAAGTGCCGAGAGCAGAGTTAAGCATGCATATGAATAAAACCTTTGTTCCACGGTGAAAACCGTGTGGTTGATTGGGGTCGGGTACATACTTCTCAAAGGCTGCCCTATAGGCATGCAATGTTCAAGTAATTGTAAGACCGGCAGGCCCCTTTCAGAATTTCTCACCGAGGAAGACGGTGATGGCGCAGCCTTGAGTGACATATATTTCACCCGAATCTGATAGAGTTCATTGATGGCCTTCGTCACTCAGAGGTATGGAGGTCGTGGTTATCCTTAAATATCTAAGGATTGAACCCAACTACTGCAGTAGCAGAATGCATTCGGATACCTAGTAAGGATCTCTTCCGGTATGTTGTACCGTCCTACTAGGGGGATGGGGTCAACAGGCCTCTGGGGTATCTAAAATACATAGAATAATCAACCCCCAGATCGTCGCGTTGTCGCCCAGATATGAGTCCCCTAAGCCCAGGGGGAGGTGCAATTATCGAAACAAAGCATTAGCTTAGGTACAACGCTACTTTGAATGTATGAGTGGATGACGTTGTTGAGTCAGTCCTGCATAACCTTTGTGAAGGTGTCATGGTCGGTATACTACTGGACCGATTGGGAAAGAACCCCATTGATATCCGTATGACTAAGTGAAGCTCGGAGAGCTGTCCTTAGATTCGTAGGATACGGATGTGCCAAGCATAAAGGCTTGAGCTAGACATCCATTCGTGACTCTGAGGAAGTCAAGGCTAAGTCGTAGAGACTTGAGAGGTTATTCTAACTCACAGCCCTGAAGAGGCTTATGCGAAGTCATGACGACTTGCGTGGATGTTCAACTCATAGCCCTGATGAGGCTTGTGCGATATACGCTAAGTCATGGAGGCTTGAGCGTCGTATTACGAACTGCGATCCTGAGTGGTCTATGCATTTACTTGAGTTGAATAGATAGGTGTTTGCCTACTTACCAGACCATCAGTGGTTCTGACCCCGTTTAATGGGGATTTCAGGTGTTGAACCTGCGTGGCGATATGCGGAGCAAGGCGGCATCAAGTTCCAGGGTTTCTCTAGACAGAGTTGTACTGCTTCCTTTTTATTGAACCTTCACTGCTTTTCTAAGCAATAATGTTGTAATAAACATGTGCTTTCGATAAAATGGAACACTTTGGTGGTCAATGAGTTGCTTGGCCACATACCTGCAACGTGCTCGGAGTTTTCTAAAACCGACGACTCATTATCGTCTTATTCCGCTGCTAAAAGCTTTTCTAAGTTCCGCTGCAAAGAAAAAAAAAAGAAATCCATGAAAATTTTAACTTAGCTTTGTTTTGAAAATCCGGGGCGTTACAACAGTAGAAGGCCGACATGTGGTCTCGTTTATCCATAAGCATCTTCTTTGCCGTTTCGGCGTCCCACACGATATTGTGTCAGACAATGGCAGTCATTTCAAGAATGAGAAGATGAAGACCTTCTGCTCGAAGTTCGGGATTCATCACCACTTCTTAGCTCCTTACTATCCCCAAGGGAATGGCTAGGCTGAGGCCACCAACAAGATTTTGATCCGCATTCTGGAAAGAACAGTGGAAACAGGTCGCGATTGGCATGAGAAGATGCACGATGCACTTTGGGCGTACCAAACCACTATTCGGACTCCAACCAATGCCACTCCTTCAGAGCTCGTCTACGGAACCGAGGTAGTATTACCTCTCCATGTTAAAAAGCCCGCACTCAAGTTTGCGTCACTCATCGAACTTCCGCTTGATCAGTATCAGCAGCAGAGATTGGTACAGCTTGATCTATTAGACGAGAAAAGACTCAAGGCAGCAGAGCACGCTCAGGCCTATCGTCAGAGGATAGCTCGGCACTACGCCAAATCAGTTATTGAGAGAAGATTCCGAGTTAATGACCTTGTGCTCAGATCAACAGCTCATTTCAAGCATCGGCCGAAGGGCAAGTGGTCACCCAATTGGGAGGGCCCTTATGTGGTTAAAGAGGTGCTGCCCCGCAATTCCTATTGTCTGATCAACGCAGATGGAGTGGAACTGCCCGATCCTATTAATGCTTTACATTTGAAAAGATTTTACACTTAAATTGTTCGTCATAGCCTTTTGTACTCCTCAAAAGTCTTTTCAAATAAAGCAATATTCTTCTCACATTCTTCTCCCTGATACTGGGGCATTTTATTTTGATCTATACTTATCTTCCTTTATCATGATGCAGGCAGGATCAGACAAATCCTTTTCCTAAAAACCTTACCAACTCTTTGCTAACAATGGTTATCTTTATTAAATTGCGTTCATTTCATTCTCTTTTCAAATTTTATCAGTTTGTCAAAATTTTATCAAGTTTTATCAATTTTACTAAATTTTATTCCTTAAAACCCCCTTCAGGTTAAGGGATAAACCTGATGCCTCTTTTCAATGAGGTATTCTTTTATTTTCTCCTCAGGTTAAGGGAAAAACCTGACCCTCGTTGTCCGAGGTGTTCCCATTCAGGACAAGGGATAATCCTGATACCCCTCATAGGAGCATCACTGCTACCCGTGAGAATTCTTTTAAAAAAAAATAAAAATAAAAATTTCAATAAAGCTATTTAAATTCTTCTCCATGTTTATAAATTTTATTCTTCTTCAAATTAAGGGATAAATCTGAATTATTCCCCCATAAATTCTTCAATTCTCTTCAAATTCTATTCTATACTCCTTTAGGACAGGGGAAGATCCTGAAGCCATTCGAATCTTAGGCCACCTTGGGTCAAGGATCTCGAATAAATCTCTCATCTTCATCGTCAAAATCTATTCATGCTTTGTCAATCCTTCGAGTTCCGACTTCCGGGTTGGAATCGTTTCCTTCCCATCACAGTTCCGACTTAAGATTTCGTTTTTCCATTATCTTTCTTAAAAACCGGGTCCCGACTCGGATTTTCCTTTTTATATATTCTTATTTTTGAAGTCTCAAGTTCCGACTTGAACTTCCTTTTGAATCCAATGCTCGTGTTGGACAAATCATTTGTTTTGAGAATCTGAGTTTTTCCAAACTCGATTCTCACTCATTTAAAAAAACCGGGTTTCGACTCGGGTTTTCCTTTTGTATATTCTTATTTTTGAAGTCTCAAGTTCCGACTTGAACTTCCTTTTGAATCCAATGCTCGTGTTAGACAATTCATTGTTTTGAGAATTCGAGTTTTCAAACCCGATTCTCACTTTCTTTCTTGTATTTAAAAACCGGGTTCCGACTCGGATTTTCCTTTTATTCTTATTTTTGAAGTCTCAAGTTCCTACTTGAACTTCCTTTTGAATCCAATGCTCATGTTGGACAAATCATCGTTTTGAGAATTTGAGTTTTCCAAACTCGATTCTCACTCATTTAAAAACCGGGTTCCAACTCGGATTTTCCTTTTTGTATATTCTTATTTTTGAAGTCTTAAGTTCCGACTTGAACTTCCTTTTGAATCCAATGCTCGTGATTGGACAAATCATTTGTTTTGAAAATTCGAGTTTTTCCAAACTCGATTCTCACTCATTTAAAAAAACCGGGTTTCGACTCGGATTTTCCTTTTGTATATTCTTATTTTTGAAGTCTCAAGTTCCGACTTGAACTTCCTTTTGAATCCAATGCTCGTGTTGGACAAATCATCATTTTGAGAATTTGAGTTTTCCAAACTCGATTCTCACTCATTTAAAAACCGAGTTCCGACTCGGATTTTCCTTTTTATATATTCTTTTTTTTGAAGTCTCAAGTTCCGACTTGAACTTCCTTTTGAATCCAATGCTCGTGTTGGACAAATCATCGTTTTGAGAATTTGAGTTTTCCAAACGCGATTCTCACTCATTTAAAAACCGGGTTCCGACTCGGATTTTCCTTTTGTATATTCTTATTTTTGAAGTCTCAAGTTCCGACTTGAACTTCCTTTTGAATCCAACGCTCGTATTGGATGAATTGTCGTGTGGAGAATTTGAGTTTTTCAAGCTCAGTTCTCACCCATTTCTTATATTTGAAAAACTGAGTACCGACTTGGATTTTCGCTTTTTTTCATCCTCATTTTTTTCAAAATTCTGACTTGAATCTCCTTGCCAAATTTAATGCTCACTTGTGGAGCGGAGTTCTCCTTGAACTTCCCCTTCAGGATAAGAGATAATCCTGAAATACCGGCAATCATTCTCGCTTAATTCTCAAGTATCTTTGAATGTCGGTCTCATTTTTCAAATCCTCTTTTTGAAAAATCCAGTGCTCGTACTGGTGTGCATTTCGAAAATCCAGTGCTCGTACTGGTGTGCATTTTTCAAAAACCCAGCGCTCGTTGTGGGGCTTTTTTTTCGAAATCCAGTGCTCGTGCTGGTACATCTAGCGCTCGTGCTAGTGTTTGGCTGACTAATCAGTTAGCCATCCAGGTTCAGCCTTTGTGCTAACCAAACATCATCATTTCAAGCTATAAATTCTCAATTTCAACCTTCGGGTTATCATTTTGTCAAAAAATTCAAAATCTTTTCTTGCGAAGGACCCTCTTTAAGGAGAGTTCGAGGGAGCTCGTTCCTTTCGCATGCAACCATCTTTTGTTCGCAAGAACCCTCTTTCAGGGAGAGTTTGATGGGACTCGTTTTCTTCCCGAACAGTTTGCAGAACAACAACCAACTTTACACAAAAGAGCCCTTTTTGTTAGGGAGAGCTTCGACGGAAGCTTGTTTCTTTTGTGGCCCTTTGTTTTTCTCATGTTTGGCCAAATCCTTTCGCAGAGGACCCTCTTCTAGGGAGAGTGTGATAGACTCGTTCCTCTATGATACTTTCTCAACTTTGT
The DNA here is from genome assembly GCF_984573655.1 of Nuphar pumila. Classification (NCBI taxonomy): domain Eukaryota; kingdom Viridiplantae; phylum Streptophyta; class Magnoliopsida; order Nymphaeales; family Nymphaeaceae; genus Nuphar; species Nuphar pumila. Next base: position 43,173,587 of record NC_143261.1, read on the forward strand.
TTTTTTCGGCCGCCTTTCCATAAGAGAAGCCTAGAGATAGGGAGTTTTGATGAAAACTTAATTTCTCTTCGAAAACTCCGTTTTGCAAACACCTCCTCTTTCAGGGAAGAGAGAAGTATTTCCAACTTCCCATTCAGGTAAGGGCTTAAGCCTGAGTCTCTCTTTTTGGGAAAAAGAGAGGAGAATTTTGTCCCGGACGTGTCGATTCGATATCGAGCAATTTCTTTCATCGGGGATTTATAGAATACTTTTGCCAATTTGCTATCAAAAGTCATTGTTGATCTCAAAGCTTTCATCACATAAAGAATTGTCTCAAACTACCTTTAGTATTATTTCCAAAAGAGCAAGACTTTTGCGAAATGAGAACTAAATTCAAGCATATTCTGTTGGTCAACCGAAAGGATGAAGAAAAAATCTTCGATATGACCAGTAAAGGAAAATTCAATGATGTTGAAAAGCCATAAGTGAACTGATATTGATCGTAGCTGTGGCACATTCCTAAAGATCATTTTTCTGGCAGTAAGACAGTGGAAATATCCTGGGCAGTGAAAAAGAACCTACCCAATTCATATATCCTCAATCGCCTAAGCTGTAATCAAATATCTGCAAAAGGGATCTCTCAATTGTCGTCAAGATGAAGGCGAATTAAGCGAGTAGACCCCCGGGGCCAAAGAAGATTTGAAACATCTCCAAGATGACGGAGTTTGTGACGGATCCTTCCAAGGAAAGTTTGGATCACCGTCGAGATGAAGGCGGATGCGACGAACCTACCGACAAACCCTAAAAGATATTTGATTTCTGCTATCATTTAGAAATTTCAACCCAAGAACCAATGTCATAATTCCTGAGAAAGAAAGAAAAAGAAGGATCGGATCATCTCCAAGATGAAGGAGTTTGTGACGTACCCTTCTCCGAAAAAGAGAAAAGTCAGGACATCTCCAAAATGAAGGAGGATGTAAAAGAACCCAGAAAAGATCCATGATTCAAAAGAGTGCAAAAAGATCATCATGGGAAATGCCCAGGATATCAAACTGCCCGAAACTGTCAAGAATCATCTTTATCTATGTGAAATTCTTTATCAATATCTTTTCGCTTAATTGCTTTTATGAAGCTAAGAATGTTTCCTCTCTTTCATATCAAGGAAATTGATATTTTCTTTGAAGAAACTCAACAGCAACAAATTTGAATTTGATTCTTAAATTCTACAGAGTTAGCCCTGTTGGAATTAATACTCTTAGTAGAAAGAGGTGATATTTTCACACATGAGCACAATTCAATCATTCTGAATCAACTACAATTTTTGGCATCTTATTGGCAATATTTTCTAATTATCCCAACATGAAGTGTGAACTTGAGGTCGTTTTGACGTATCCTGACGTCATCCCTCCTTAGGACTGAAAGGTCCTTTCCTTCCGTCTGATCTGAGCGCTCTCAGATTCGCACACTTCTCTGTGCTCCCCACTGTCCCGCCATAGACAGTTCCCGCTCAGGATAAGGGTTAAACCTGAACTCTTTGCAAAAGATCTGTTATTGTCAAAAGCTATTTTTTTCAGTCTCAGCAATGAGGCGCCCAAGAACAGCCTCTTTTCAAGCTTTAGGGACCCCCATTTTCATATTTTTGCAAAAACCCCTCTTGGACTTGTTGTGCAAGGTCTAGAGGCCCATCACAGTTTTCCTCGCTCCTCGAGGATTCTGTATCCATTCAGGCTAAGGATTAAACCTGTTACCTCGCTCCTTGAGGTACAAACCAAAACCTTCTGCGAGAGGTCGTCTGTTTTTAGAAAGTTGATTTAGTCTCAGCAATGAGACGCCCCAGATCATCCCCTTTCCAAGCTTTAGGGAATCCCTTGTTTTTCTCTTCTCGCAAACCCCTTTCGGATTTGTTCGTCCAAATTTTGAAGGTCCCATCATGGTTTCTTCATTCAAAGATTCTGTATGGTCGTCCCTTTCAGGTTAAGGGTTAAGCCTGAACCTCGTTCCACGAGGTATCTTCCGTTCAGGTTAGGGTTAAACCTGAGTCCCATTTTCTGACTAGATGTCCTTTCTAGTCCCATCACGGTTTCTTCATTCGAAGATTCCGCATCATCTCCCACTCAGGTCAAGGGTTAAACCTGAATCTCGCTTCAGCGATGCATTTGTTGTCCCATCACGGCTTCCTCGTTCGAGGATCCCGTATGGTCGTCCCTTTCAGGATAGGGATAAAGCCTGAACCTCGCTCCGCGAGGTACCTTCCTTTCAGGTTTGGGTTAAATCTGAGCCTCGTTTAGACGAGGTAATCCTTCCCGTCCCATCATGGTTTTCCCCACAAAGGAATTCGTGCTCTTTGTACATCCATTCAGGAAAGGATCATCCTTGAGTTTCATCTCATGAGGCATTTCTCTCAAAATGTCCCATCGAGGTTCGTTTATGTTTCCTTTCCCCATCCAAATTATCTTGATCTATCTTCGTCCCATCCAGGTTAAGGGCTAAACCTGAGTCATTCCAAAGGGCTGATCTTGTCTCACCCATGAAACTTGATCAAAATTCTTATCTTTCACCATCCTTGGGATTTTTCACCCAAAGTCCCATCACGATTTCCTCATTTCTATCATTCAGTCGTATCATTGTCGAGGATTTCATCCCCCCAGGACCATTCAGGATAAGGTTTTAAGCCCGAAAAGCCATGTTTTCAAAATAAATTCTTCCACACCTAGTTCAGATCGGTTGACTGAGGCATTTTTCAAAATTTGGAGTGTTTCTTTGCCACTAAGCTCGGCTTTCAACCGGCTTAGTAGCAAAGAGGGGCATCTGTGAACACCCCAAATTTTTCAAAAAGTTGTAAATATCCCCTTTTTGCCCTTTTCCCCCATTTTTTGGGTAATTGAGTCGGTTTTAAATCTAAATTCCATTTTGTTTCTCAAATTTTGTTGAAATTAAATTCATTTTACATATCTGACTCAATTTCGGATTCGGATCTACATCAAAATCCAAATCCGAGTCTCATTATCCAAATCTTAAATTAAAATTACAAAAAATACCAAAAATAGTTTTAAAATAGCTCGGACAATCCATCCGACATCCGTTTGGATCCATCACATGTATTTTTCGATTCGAGCTTCAAAAACTCAAACATTTTCTAAAAACTCGGGTCCAAAACCTATTCTTCTGAAGAAATTTCCCCCAAAATGGTCTGAAATTCTCAGAAAAATACTCTTGTAAATATTTCTCAGAAAAATACAAAAAATTAGTGTTTAATCTTTGTTTTCGTGTAAAAAACTTAGATTCTGTTCCAAAAATACAAAAAATTGGAAAATCATGCAAAAAACCAAAGAAATTAGGAAAAACTACGTGGTTTTTTAAGATTTTTGCCGAAAAACTCACCTTTAACCATCTTTTTAGAAAAACCTGAAAAGGAGACCTTTTTTTGGAAAAACTAATTTTCAAGGTTTAAGGGTCGAGTCAGGGTTTTGAAAACCCTAACTCGCCTTCCTCCCTCAGCCGCCGCTCTCTCTCCCTCCATCTACAGCCCCCATTTCCCTCCATTTCTACCATTGGATCAACCTCCTTCGTGCATCATCAAACAAACCTCCATCTTCTGCCCATCCCGAACCTTCCATCGCCAACGGCCCACGCCATCTGCGAAACCCCCATGTGCGAAAACTCCTTCTCACATGCCTCCACCATCCGCCCTTCAATCTGCCCCATCTCCCTTCCTCAATCCTTTGATCGCCCTCCGATCAGTGGCTCCGCCATCCCAGCCTTTGATCCCAAACCGCTTGCCTCTCGATCCTTCCTTCCCCTCTTATTTAACAGACCCTCATCCGCTCAGAAGAGGAGGATTTTTTTTTCTCGAGACCTCTCCGTTATACATCCATCTAATCCCTTTTCTGGAAGAAGAGATCAAAACCCTATACAAGACTGCGGGGCCGAAGGAGCGTTCCTTCCCTCGAAACTCAAATCACAGCCCGAGGGTGCCGACCATTGCAGTAAGGTGGTAATCGATCAAAATTTCTAGCAATCGCCTTTGAGGATCAGCCATTGCTCAGAAAGGATACGAGGGAATGTAGAAAGAATGGTATTAGGAAGGAATACCCCTTTCGTTTCTCGACTCAACTCGCGGAGGTTGTAATACGCCAGCACATTAACCGTGTGCAATCGCCAGTTGTGCATTCACGGTTAGTTACCTTCTCCCCTTTTTATTCTTTGCAGGAATGTTGTGAGTTTACTTGGTCCCTTTATTTGATTCGTTGAGTCATTCATTATTTCCACGATCTACTCATTGTTTACTGAATTCATGCCATCACTTGTTGTTAAGCAATGGATCAATAAGATGTAGAATTTTCACTGTACTACAGTTTTAATTGTAGTCATGACTGCCCAAATATGCACGTATGAGATTGTCTTTACTCTCCCCATTGACTGAACTCTTGGTGCCTAATCATGGTTTCCTCACGAGTTCCTGCAATGTCTGCATATCCATCATCCTTGTTTTACATTAATAAATTCTTCATACATTAGCTTAATTTTCTGTACATTACCCCTTATCATGTATATTAGTATGACATACCACCTGGCTGAATCGTTATACCAGTATAGCACTCTGCATTTATATATATCAGCTATTGGCATCCCGTATTTTTTTTACTCTGCCGGTTGCTCCAGATCAATGTTACTAAAGAAAAGGTTCATACTGAAATCACTGAGTTTATAGACCTCGGTTCAAATTCAACAAAAAAAAATCACCAAAAAGGATAGAAAAAAAGAACCAAACGATGCTCTCGAGAGCCAAATTTATGGCTCTCACCAGTTGGCTTTTGAAGCAAAGGAAGAAACAGTTGCAGAAGATGCTGACAGTATGAAGAAAAATCTCAAATTTCTCCAAACTGATGCCAAGGAGGGACATCAAGCGTAAGTACGCCCATTTACGGTTAGGATGATCTCTTATCACTGGAATCAACGTGCCGGATAGAATCAAGGTCCTCTGGCTGTCATCTGAAGGGATTCATCAAATTGTTAGGTTATGATAAGTCAGTCTGATCTGTCAAATGGCTGTGTAAGGATATCTGTTTTCCAATTTTTTTTTTTTACTGTTGCTATTAGATTCTGGTAGTCCGACTGCGTTTGCACACTTCTGGTATAGGTGTATCATCTGTCCTTCTCACCATTCATACCAACGTACCCTTTGATAACACTGCGTTGCAAATCAACATTGTAGCCCCTTATGATCCTTATCAATCTTAGCATCCATCCTACCTTCTCCATTCCTTGTTATCCCTTCTCTTAGGTTCTTTCATATAACATTAACAAGTCATCAGCCATTACACTTAGGCTTCATCTTCATCACATTTAGGCAAATCCATATAGGTTAGCATCTACCTCAGAGTATTGTATGTATTATACGAGTTTTTCTTCTTCTTTTTTTTTCTTTCTCTTTTCTCTTTCGTAAGCATTAATATAAGGCATATATATATATAGGCATACAATATCATTTCTCCATCTTTTTCACTATTTATATCTCGACGTCCTGACTTTTGCCACTAATATCCATACTATTTATACGAGTTTCCTCTTTTCCATACTAATCAAGTGCTTTGCAGGGCGTATGTGGAAAATGTCATTGCTCGGATTTATACATTCAATTTTATATGTTGTAATAAGATAGGATTTAATGAGAATTTACATTTCCGGTTTTAGATAGAATGAATGAGCATTGTAAATACCATGAATTATTTGTTTTCATGCTTTTTGCCTTTATTTCGCAAAATCTCACATTGGTGAAACACGAATGGCACGTGCACCATTTCGTAAGAGATAAATTAATCCTAAGTTGATGATCCACATCAATGGCCATAGTCAGGGTGTGGACAAAACTTAGTATTTTTATCTTTTACAAAATAACATTGGATCCACACTGGACCCGTTTTCAAAATTCATCATATTTTCCTTAAATATTTTTCTTTTATCAGAATTTAACTTAAAATTAATTAAAAATATATACCAATGGCAATAGTCAGGGTATATTGAGAGTTAATTTCATTTTAAATTCTATAAAAGCACCAAATGTATTTTATTCTTCTCTTGAATTTAAATATAGATTATTATATAATACATTCAATGACCATAGTCAAGGATGTATTATATCTTCAATCTTATTTTAAATTCATCTAAAGAATGGAATAGCTTTTCAAAATCCAAATTTCAAAAATTCAAATTCATTCATCATTTAGGATAGAACTGCATCATATTTTCAAAATTCCTTCTTCAAAAACTCCAAGTGATGTAAATATCTTCCTCAATCTATCTTCAATTCTTATAAAAAACCAATTCATCCTTTCATTTTCAAATTTAATTTCATCTTTTCAATCTCAAAGTTCAATTTAACTTGGAGATTTCGAAATCATTTTTATAATTCAAATCAGATTTCAAAGTTCAATTTGACTTTGAAATTCCAAATTCGTTTTATATTCAAAAATCTAATCAAACTCAAAGTTCAATTTTAACTTTGAGACTCTTGATTCATCTTCTAAATTCAAAAATTCAAGGTCTAAATTTGACTTGGAAAGTTGTTTGTATATTCAAATTTAAATTTCATTTCTCAAGTTCAATTTGAACTTGGAAGTTCTTGATTCATCTTCTGAATTTAACTCCAAAATCCATTTTAGGATCCAGGATTCAACACTCATATTGGATCTCAGACCTCAGATCCAATTCATCTTTAGGATCTAGGATTCAACACTCATATTGGATCTCAGGCTTCAGATCCAATTTCCTTATAGGATCCAGAATCCAATTTTACTTTGGATCTTAGACTTCAGATCCAATTTCCTTATAGGATCCAGAATCCAATTTCACCTTGGGTCTCAGATCCAAAATCCATCTTAGGATCCAGAATCCAATTCCACTTTTTGGATCTCAGATTTCAGATCCAAAAACCATCTTAGGGTCCAGAACCCAATTCTACATTGGATCTCAGATTACAGATCCAGAATCCATTCTCGGATCCATAACCCAATTCACATTTGGATCTCAGATTTCAGATCCACTCCATTTTAGGATCCAGAACCCAAGTCCATCTTGATTTCTAAATCTCGAATCCCGTTCTAGGATCCGGAATCCATTTCCAATTCTAGATTTCAAATTCATTTTCGGATCTAATCTGAATTTCCTAAATCCATGTCTATTCTTAAATACCATCCAGATTTCTCAGATCCATTCCAAATTTCCAACTTCAGAAATCTAAATTCAATTTCAAGTATTCATTTCCTTTCCTAAATTCAAGTTCAAAATTCAAAGTCCATCTCCGACTTTGAAACTTCATTTCAAAATTTTCAAATCATTCTTTATTCTTTCAACTTTGATTTACTTCAAAGACTTAGAATTTCTCTGATCTATCTCAAGTTCTAAATTAGATTCTACCATTCAAAAACCATTTCTTCACTCCATTATCAAGTTCTTCTCAGAAAACTTGGAAATTTTCAAAACATCTTTCAAAAGGAGCATACATTCTTGCATTGCACAAGCATGATTCTTTGTGCATTTAGAGTTAGAATAAATTCTTAGATTATATTTAGGCAAAGCAAAAGGCATAGATTCGATCCTTGGTTCGATTACCCCTAGTAAAGGCGCCAGGAATGGTCGAACCTCGTACCGATGAGCGAATCCCGTCTCCCCATTTTCCCGCAATATTTTCAAAAACGGAGGCGAGTTATTTTCTAAATATTTTCAAATCAAGGTCAAGTGAGACCGCGTAAAAGAATTCATCTTCTCTCTTTCTTTCTTTCTTTTCTCTTCTTTTTTCTTTCTTTTATTCTTCTCCCTTCAAAAAGGAGGAAAATAGAGGTTGGAAAAGGAAAAGAGAAGGAAGAGAGAGAAACCAACGAGAGAGGAAAAAATTTGCGATGATCACAAGCAATGCCCTCCATCGCCTCTCCCTGTGATTCCTTGCAACGGCAAGTCGTTGGAATTCTTTTAAATTTTCAAAAGGATGGTTTCTTTTTAAGAAATTTTTGTAAAAAATGGTTTAAGATGAGGTTTTTTGCAAACTTCAATTTTTCTAAGTTTTAAAACCATTTGCTTTCCACAATTTTTTTGGATTTTTGTATCGCTTTTCCAGTTTTTGTATTTTTGTAATAGAAAACTAAGATTTTATGAAAAACAAAGTTTAAACACTAAAATTTTTTTCTGTTTTTTTTTCTGAGAAATATTTAAAAAAAATATTTTTTCGAGAATTTCAGGCCATTTTAAAAACAATTCTGCAGAAGAATGGGTTTGGACCCAAGTTTTGAGAAAATGTTTCGAGTTTTGAAACTCGAATAGAGAAATACAACGTGATGGATCCAAACGGATGTCGGAGAGACTGCCCGAGCTATTTAAAAACTATTTTTGGTATTTTCTATCATTTAATTTTAAAATTTGGACAATGAGACTCTGATCTGGACAATGGATCCAGATCCGAAATCAAATTAAACATATAAAATGAATTTAATTTCAGTAAAACTTGAGAAATGAACTGGAATTTAGATTTAAAAATGACTCATTTGCTCAAACAATGAATTTAGGGGCAAGAAGGGAATATTTAAAAGATTTTGAAAAATTTGGGGTGTTCACAGATGCCCCTCTTTGCTACTAAGCCGGTTGAAAGCCGAGCTTAGTGGCAAAGAAAACACTCCAATTTTTTTTTTTAAAAATGCCCTAGTCAACAGATCTGAACTGGGTGTGGAAGAATTATGGCTTTTCAGGCTTAAAGCCTTGTCTTGAATGGCTTGGGGGGACGAAATTCTCGACAATGATATGACTGAATGATAGAGATGAGGAAATCGTGATGGGACTTTGGGTGAGAATACCGAAATGATGAAAGGATTTCGATCAAGTCTCATGAATGAGGTGAGATCAGCTTTTTGGAATGACTCAGACTTAGCCCTTAACCTGGATGGGACGGAGATATATTAAGATAATCTGATAGGGAAAGGAATATAAGTAGACCTGAATGGGACATTTTGAGAAAAATGGCTCGTGAGATGAAATTTCAAGCATAGTCCTTTCCTGGATGGATGTACAGAGCATGAATTCTTTTGTGGGAAAAACCATGATGGGATGGGAGGATTACCTCGTTGAAACGAGATTCAGGTTTAACCCAAACCTGAGAGGAAGGTACCTCACGAAACGAGGTTCAGGCTTAAACCTTAGCCTGAAGGAGACAACCAAATGGAATCCTCGAGTGAAGAGACCATGATGGGACATTCGGAGTTTGGACGAACAAATCCGAAAGGAGTTTGCGAAAGGAGGAATATGGAATTCCCTGAAGCTTTGAAAAAGAAATGGTCTTGGGCGTCTCATTGCTGAGACTGAAAATAGCTTTTGAATTTAATGATCTCTCGCAGAAAATACAGGTTTTGACCTTTAACCTGAGTGGGAACAACCATACAGATTTCTCGAAACCGTGATGGGACATGAGAGACACTTCAACTGAATGGGGTAACTCTTCTGGAAGATATAAACAACGCTAGGTTGCACCAAAATGGATATTGAATATTTATTTCATTCTTAGAATATCTAAAAAAATAATTGCCAATAAGATAAATTTATAGTTGACTTCAACGCTCGAAAATGTGCATATATGTGCAAAGATATTCCCTCTTTTACCCAGAGTATTTCCTCCAACGAGGCTAATTTCTCGGTTTTAAGAGTCAAATTCAAAATTTTAGCGCTGATAACTTTCTTCAAGGAAGCTATCTATTTCCTTGATATGAGAAGAGAAGAAATATTCTCAATTTCATAAAAGCAAGTAGTAAAAAGACATTGATAAAAGAACTTTGCATGAGAAAAGATGACTTCTAGCAATTTAGGCAGTTTTGATATCTGAGTGTTTTCTCATGATAATCTTTTTTTTTTTTGCACTCTTTTTGAGTCATTGAACTTTTTCGGGCTTTTTACATCATCCTTCATTTTGGAGATGTTCTGACTTTTCTCTCTTTTTCAGGGAAGGGTACGTCACAAACTCCTTTATCTTGGAGATGTTTCGATCCTTCTTTTATTTCAGGGATTATATATGATGGTATTGGCTCAAAGGTCTTTAGATGATAGCAGAAATCAAATATCATTTAGGGTTTGTCGGTAGGTTCATCACACTCGCCTTCATCTCGACGGTGATTTGAACTTTCCCTGGAAGGATCCTTCACAAACTCCTTTATCTCGGTAGATAATCCAAATTTTCTTTGGCCCTGGGGGTCTGCTCACCTATTCGCCTTCATCTTGACGACAATTGAGAGATCCCTTTTGCAGATATTTGATTTGCAGCTTTAAGATGGATAAGGAGATATGGATTGAGTGGATTCTTTTTATCGCTTAGGATATTTCCACTGCCTAATTGCCAGAAAATCTTCTTTAAACACGCGCCATAGCTATGATCAACATCAATTCGTTTCTGGCTTTTCAACGTCATCGAATATTTCTTTCGCCAATCATACCGAGGATATTTCTTTCATCCTTTTGGTTGATCAACAGGGAAAAGATTTGAATTTTACCTCTTTCTCGCAAAAAGTTTCACCTTTTTGGAAAAGAATACTAGAGGTAATCAGAGGTGATTCTTCTGTGTAGTAAGAATATTGAAATCAACAAATACTTTTAGCAAATTGGCAAAGTTTTCATGAATTCTGTGTGAAATAAACACTCAATATAGATTTTGATGTGACCTTGAGTTGTATTTATGATTTTGGACATTCTGACCATTAAAACTGGAATCTTTCATATAACGACCAGTGAAGGAGCTGGAACCTTTCATTTAATGACCAGTAAAAACTAGGACCTTTTATTTAACGACCAGCGAAGTAGCTGGAACCTTTCATTTAACGACCAACAAAGTAGCTGGGACATTTCATTTAATGACCAACGAAGTAGCTGGAACATTTTATTTAACGACCAGCGAAGTAGCTGGGACATTTCATTTAATCATTTAACGACCAAAAAAGTAGCTGAGACATTTCATTTAATGACTAGCGAAGTAGCTGGGACATTTCATTTAACGACCAACAAATGAGTTGAAACATTTAACGACCAGCAAAGTAGCTGGGACCTTTCATTTAACGACCAACGAAGTAGCTGGAACATTTCATTTAACGACCAACGAAGTAGCTGGGACATTTCATTTAACGACCAGCGAAGTAGCTGGGACATTTCATTTAACGACCAGTGAAGTAGCTAGGACATTTCATTTAACGACCAGCCAAGTAGCTGGGACATTTCATTTAACGACCAGCGAAGTAGCTGGGACATTTCATTTAATCATTTAACGACCAACGAAGTAGCTGGGACATTTCATTTAACGACCAGCGAAGTAGCTGGGACATTTCATTTAACGACCAGCGAAGTAGTTGGGACATTTCATTTAACGACCAACAAAGTAACTGGGACATTTCATTTAATCATTTAACGACCAACGAAGTAGCTGGGACTTTTCATTTAATCATTTAACGACCAGCGAAGTAGCTGGGACCTTTCATTTAATCATTTAACGACCAACGAAGTAGCTGGGACTTTTCATTTAATCATTTAACGACCAGCGAAGTAGTTGGGACTTTTCATTTAACGACCAGCGAAGTAGCTGGGACTTTTCATTTAATCATTTAACGACTAGCGAAGTAGCTGGGACTTTTCATTTAATCATTTAACGACCAACGAAGTAGCTAGGACTTTTCATTTAATGACCTGATTTAAGTTCAAAACTTTTGAAAGACAACCAGTACGAGGATTGAACTTGATCTTTAGATTTAAAAACTTTAGCAAAATAACCAGTGCGAGCACCGGGGTTTTCCAACTGAGAGTTGGGAAGGAGACCGACATTCTTAAGATATTTAGAGATTGAAGCAGGAATGATTGTCGGGGTTTCAGGATTATCCCTTATCCTGAAGGGGAAATAGAAGATGTTATGAAGAGATAACTTGAGACTTGAATTTAGAAGGGATATGACAAGATTTAGAATTTATGATCTATGATTTAGATAGACCAGGTATGCGGTCCAATTTTCAGGATTAAACCCTTATTCTGACGGGGAATATAGAAAGAATAAACTTTGAGAAGACAGAAGGATATAGAACTTTGAAAAAAAATGTAAAACTTTTGAGGAAATTGATTTATTTTGGTAAAAAGAATTCTCACAGGTAGCATGGTTTCCCCTATGAGTGATCTCAGAATTATCCCTTATCCTGAATGGGAAAAAGAATAGAATTTGAAGAGAAATTGATATAAATTTAGAAATCAATAAAGATCGATAAAACTTGTATTTGCAAAAAGAATTCTCATAGGTAGCATTGTTGCCCCTACGAGAGGTCTCAGGATTATCCCTTATCCTGAATGGGAAAAAGAATAGAATTTAAGGAAAATAAATGAAGAGAAATTGATATAAATTTAGAAAATCAATAAAGGTTGGCGAAACTTGTATTTACAATAGAGTCCTCATAGGTAGCGTTATTGCTCCTACGAGGGGTCTCAAGATTATCCCTTATCCTGAATGGGAAACACCTCGGACAACGAGGGTCAGGTTTATCCCTTAACCTGAGGGGGAAACAAGATTTAGAAAATACCTCATGGAAAAGAGGCATCAGGTTTATCCCTTAACCTGAAAGGGAATTAGAAGATTTGATAAAATTTAATAGAATTGAGGGAAAAACTTGATAAAATTGATAAAAAAAAAATATGAATAAAATGAATGAAACTGATAAAGATATCCAAATTAACTGAAAATTTGTAAGATTTAAGAGAAAAATGAGTTTTTCTGATCCTGCCTGCATATGAGATCTTAAAAGGAAAAAGAAAAAAAAAGTTTATTTAAAAGATAGGTGAAAAATCATTTTTGGAAAGAAAATCCACTGTAAGGAGAATGATCAGCGCGAGATTTGATCCTTTAAATCAAACATAAGAGATCATCATGGGGGTCAATTTTTTTGAAACAATGGTTTGAAATCTAATTTTTGAAAAAGAAGATCAATAACAGATTTGATTTCTAAAAATAACAGTTCGAAATTTGATAATAAGATCAACACCAGGGTTGATTTTTGAATATTTTAAAATCAATCTTGGAGGATAAGACCAACACAGGGGTTGATCTTTGAATAAGATGATTTAAAACCCATTTTTGGAAGATAAGACCAATGCAAGGATTGATCTTTGAATATGATGATTTATAACCCATTTTGGAAGATAAGATCAGCGCAAGGGTTGATCTTTGAATGTGATGGTTTTGACAAATCACTTTTGGAAAATATGATCAACACAAGATTTGAGATCTATTTTTGGAAGATAAAACCAACGCAAGGGTTGATCCTTCAATGCAATGGTTCAAAAACCTATTTTTGAAACATGATCAACACGAGGGTTGATTTTTGACAAAGCTTGGACCAAAGAATATTTGAACTCTTTGGTCATAACGAAGACTTTTTGAAATTTTATGATTTTTGAAAAGCCCTCATAGGCAATATCATTTCTCTCATGAATGATGTCAGGATTGTCTCGCATTCTGAAAAGAACAGGAATTTAAATGCCCCAGTATGGCAAAAAGAAGGAAGTATTTGAGTATCAAAGATATAAAGAAAAATTGACATTTCATTGATAAGCAAAGGTTTGATAACAACTGAATATTTACAAGAACTTTAAAAGGAAAAAATTCATAAAAGACTGGGCTGACTATCCCCTACAAGACAACTGACAAAAGGAGACAAAAGCGAACAAAAACTTTGGCTTTATCAATTTTTCAAGTGGTCCAGGAATGGTTCTGTTAGGACTGCTGGCTGTCCTTCTTCCTCGTCCTCTATCAGCTCACTTCTGTCAATGCAATCTTGTATCATGTGTTTGAGGACGAAACAGTGCTCGGTATCGTGCCCTGTTGCCCTATGGTACTTGCAGAATCGGTCCTTGAACTTTCCCAAGATTACGGGAGGATCTGCTATCTTAGGGAGCTTGATCATCTCGTGCTTCAAAAGGTAATCCATAATCACTTCTAAACTCTGAGATAACGGAGTGAAGACTCGATCTTTCTCCCACTTGATATACTTGGGCTTCTCTTGAAGATCACCCTTTTGTTGAAGGCCATTTGGAAGCGGCTTGTCATTGTTCTTATAGGCTCTCTCCTTCTGCCCCTTGCCCTGATCTACTCTTGGACCACTGCCACTGTTGTTCTTGTTTCCTTTGCTGCTGCTGCCAAGATTATTGCAGGAGGCATCAACTGAATGAGCAAACTGCGCCTTTTTCTTCTGGTCTTGGATATTCTTGACCAGAGGCGTGCCCTCGTAGAGCCCGCTTTCTATCCCTGCTTCGATCCATTCAGCTCGCTTAATCAACTTGATGAAGAATTTTGCCGGGGAAGTGGCGATGAGGCTCCTTATGGGCTGAGAAAAGTTGTTGAAGATCACCTGCAATGCGTGCTCCTGTGGAATGGGCACCTTCATCTTATTACAGGTGCTTCTCCACCTGTGAATGAAATCACCTGCTCTTTCGGTCTCTCCTTGCTTCAGGTTGTAAAGATGATTTAATGTAGGTGAGGCTTCAGTGTTGAATAAGAAGCGCTCGATGAACAGATTTACTACCTTATCGAACTTTCGTAGTTCGATAGGATTTACGTGGTCAGCATACCATCTGGCTGCTACGCCCTCTAGACTGCAGGGAAAGCAAATAAACAATGCTCTGTTGTCTTTTCTGAAATGGTTGTACTCCGCATAAAATGTGGCTAAGTGGGCTTTAGGGTTGCCAGTCCCGTCAAATTTGAGAAACTTGTGAGGAAGATTCTCCAAGTTATCATCCCCGTCTAGACCATCGTAAAAATCCTCGCCGGTGTAGGTCTGCTTGCCCTTACCCTTGGCTTGAATGTCTTTAATTGCTCGATTCATCTCCTTTATTTGCTTGCTCATCAGGTCCTCTGTTGGAGCCCCAGACTTGGGTTTGTTGACGGATTCGGACTCTTCTGCAGCTATTTTTATGGACTGCCTTGGAGGATTCTGTTTGTAGACAATCTGCTCTTCTTCTTCTGATTCTTCCTCGACTGACTCTGATTCCTCAAAAGTAGTGTTTGGCTGCACCTTCTTCCTGATGATTCTGATTTGCTTTTTTACAGGCTTCTTCCTCAGCTTGCTTTTAGGAACTGCCTCTTTTATCTTGGCCTCGGCTTGCTCCGACATCATCCTTGCCATCATCTTTTGGAACATATCATACATAGCAGGGTCGATGTCATCTTTTTTGTTCTGACTCTGTCCCCTGACTGATTTAGGAGAGCTCATCCCTTCTGCCTCACTGTCGCTGTGCTGAGGAACTGTTTCTTTTTTCCAGCTCTAGTCTGAACCATTTTCAGATATCAGCGCTCTCTCTGTAGAGAAAAGTGGAGGTTTTTAGACCTAAGAAACTTTTTTTGGAGAAATTTTTTACAAGAGGGAGGATTTGGGTTGAAATCTAAAAAATTGTATTCCATTACTAGGGATTGAGTCGCCACAAAAATTTGTGACAATTGCGTTGTTTACTCTACGAGAGAGGGTAACCAACTAAAATATGAAAGAAAATACCATTTTGAAAAGAATATCTCTTGACAGAAAGAGATTTTTATGAAAATATAAACAAGAATATAAAATCAGAAGAAAATAAGAGGAAAAATGGAATTTGAGAATAAATGGTAAAGATTTGAAATTTGAAGAACTTGCAGGCAGGATCAGAAGAATTTTTGAAGAAATGTAGAAGAAGAAGAGAAAGAAAAATACACCTGGGTTTTAGAAACAAAGAGAAAATTTTAAAGTATATACCCAGGGTTTTGGAAAATATAAGGAAGATATAAAATATCACACAATCACAGATATACAAGCAAGGATGCACAAACATCACTCCGTAAAGCTGACTCTATATGCAATATTTTAAAATGGCTGATAGGACCTTAATCCTAACTCTAAGATTTAGATCATCTGATTTCAATCATGGTATGCCAATATACTCAAGCCGAAGCTCGAAGTACGTGACATATAAAGATATCTCTTCGGTTCTAAGGTAAAGGCTTCCCAACATCCTTGATCACCTACCGATATACCTCAGACTATGGCCCTTAGGTACGTGGTAGGGGGGCGCAAACCCAAATAAGTGGTCCAGTTGTGAGGCTCTCTCCCGAACTATGGTTCAGTGAGATAGCCCAGCAACGTGAAGACCGGGACAATATAGGTAGGGATGTTTTCAAAATATGATCAACATGCAATAATGAAACCAGAAAGCTCTAATGCAAGTCCTAAAGACATAGAATTTAAATGAAAAAGGAGCATACACTTGCATACATTGTTTGCATTCAATCCCTAAAATTGAGGAAAGTTGTATTTAAGATCTAAGTCTAATGTGAACATGGAATAATCTCCTCAATATGGTCCTACCAAACTATACTTAGATACTATATGCAAAGATGTCAGCTTTAGGACAGAATCTAGGCTCCTAAGGTTTGCATGGAAATGTAGCTGACATATGTTAGAATAAAGACTTAGATTATATAAAAGCAAAGCAAAGGCATAGATCCAACCGGACGAAGATGAGTCCCATTACGGTCGCCAAAACTGTGATCATCGCAAAAATTTTCCTCACTTGTGGTTTCTCTCTCTTCCTTCTATTTTCCTTTTCTAACCTCTATTCTCCTTCTTTTTGAAGGGAGAAGAATAAAAGAAAGAAAAGAAAGAGAAGAGAAAAGAAAGAGAGAAGAGGAACTCTTTTGCGGGGTCTCACTTGACCTTGATTTGAAAATATTTAGAAAATTATTTGCCTCCGTTTTGAAAATATTGCGGGAAAATGGAGAGACGGGATTCGCTCGTTGGTACGAGGTTCGACCGTTCCTGGCGCCTTTACCAGGGGTAATCAAACCAAGGATCGAATCTATGCCTTTTGCTTTGCCTAAATATTATCTAAGAATTTATTCTAACTCTAAATGCACAAAGAATCATGCTTGTGCAATGCAAGGATATGTGCTCTTTTTAAAAGATGTTTTGAAAATTTCCAAGTATTCTGAGATGAACTTGGTAAGGGAGTGAAGAAAATGATTGAATCTTAACTTTAGAACTTTGAGATAGATCAGAGAAGTTTTAATTTTTTGAAGTAAATCAAAGTTGGAAGAATAAATCTTGATTTTGGGAAGGAATGACTTGAAGCTTTAAAATGAAAGGAAATGAAGTTTCAAAGTCGGAAATCGACTTTTGAATTTGAACTTGAATTTAGGAAAGGAAACGAATACTTGAGATGGAATTGAATTTAGATTTTGAAGTTTGAAATTTAGAATAGATCTGAAAAATCCAAATGGTGTTTTTAAAAAAAATAGAGATGAATTTAAGGAATTCAGATATGATATGTAGATGGAATTGGATTTGAAATCTAGAATTGGAAATGGATTTGAATTCCGGATCCTAAAATGGGTTTGGATCTTAAAATGGATTTAGGATCTGAAATCTGAGATCCAAGGTAGAGATTTGGATTCTGGATCCTAAAACGGGTTTTGGATCTGGAGTCTGAGATCCAAAGTGGCATTGGATTCTGGATCCTAAAATGGACTTGGATCCGAAGTCTAAGATCCAAGATGGAATTGGGTTCTGGATCCTAGAATGGATTTTTTGGATCTGTAATCTGAGATCCAAGATGAGATTGGATTCTGGATCCTAAAATGGATTTTGGATCTAGAATCTTAGATCCAAAGTAGAGTTGGGTTCAGGATCCTAGAATGGACTTGGATCCGAAGTCTAAGATCCAAGATGGAATTGGGTTCTGGATCCTAGAATAGATTTTTGGATCTGTAATCTGAGATCCAAGATGAGATTGGATTCTGGATCCTAAAATGAATTTTGGATCTGGAGTCTGAGATCCAAAGTGGCATTGGATTCTGGATCCTAGAATGGATTTTGGATCTGTAATCTGATATCCAATGTGTGATTGAATTCTGGACCCAAAAGTGAATCGGATCTGAAGTTTGAGATCCGATATGAATGTTGAATCCTGGACCCTAAAATGTATTTGGAGTTTTGTTAAATTCGGAAGATAAATCAAGAATTTCCAAGTTTGGATTGAACTTTGGAAAATGAAATGTAGCATTTGACTCTTGAATATACAAATGAATTTCAAAGTCAAATTGGACTTTGAATTTTGGGGCTTGAATTTGGAGTTTAGAAGAGGAATCAAGAATCTCAAAGTTAAATTGAACCTTGAGTTTGATTGGAGTTTTGAATATAAAAATGAATTTAGAATTTCAAAGTCAAATTGAACTTTGAAATCTGATTTGAATATAAAATGAATTTGAAATCTCAAAGTTTAAATTGAACTTTGAGATTGAAAAATGAAATAGAATTTGAAAAATGAATTTGGATTTTACAAGAATTGAAGATTGATTGAAGAAGATATTAATATCACTTGGAGCTTTTGAAAAAAGAAATTTTTAAAAATATGATGCAGTTCTATCCTAAATGATGAATGAATTTGAAGAATTTGAAATTGGATTTTGAAAAGCTATTCCATTCTTTAGTTGAATTAAAATAAGATTGAAGATATAATACATCCTTGACTATGGTCATTGAATGTATTATATAATAATCTATATTTATATTCAAGAGAAGAATGACATACATTTGGTGCTTTTATAGAATTTAAAATGAAATGAACTCTCAATATACCCTAACTATGGCCATTGGTATATATTTTGAGTTAATTTTAAGTTAAATTCTGATAAAAGAAGAAAATATTTAAGGAAAGTATGATGAATTTTGAAAAAAGATCCAGTGTGGATCCAGTGTTATTTTATAAAAGATAAAAATACTAAGTCTTGTTTACATCCTGACTATGGCCATTGATGTAAATCATCAACTTAGGATTGATTTACCTCTTACGAAATGGTGCACGTGCCATTCGTGTTCCCATTTGTGAGATTTTGGAAAAATAGAGGCAAAAAGCATGAAAATCAGCAAGTTATGATATTTACGATGCTCATTCATTCTATTTAACACAGGAAATGTAAATTCTCATTACATCTAGCTATTACAATACATGAAATCAAACATACAACTCCAAATAATGACATTTTCCACATATTTTCTGCAAAAGGCGAAGTTAGCAAAGGATGATAGGCAAAATAAAATAAAACAAAAAAATGCTATGTTAAAACTAAAGACATACCTGAAAAGGTCCATTCTACTGAAGAATGAATGTATATAACATACCCTGTGCTTTAATGAGGGAGTTCATATAATACAATGGAATAGCAAAATATATATAGGATGTTGAATTGGAGACACACATACACACACACACACACACACACACATATATATATATATATATATATATATATATATATATATATATATATATATATATATATATATATATATATATGTGTGTGTGTATTTATATATATATGTATATATATATATACACACACATATATGTATATATACATATATACATATATGTATATCTATATATATATATATGTGTAAGAATATATTGTGAGAGGTGAATGCTAGTGGAAGAAGATGAGAAGAGATAGGAGATGAACAACACTCTGTGAATAGTGAAGTGAAGGTGAATAAGGTAGTGGGATGTAGTGGCTATAGAGATTATTGTGAACGGTGGCAGCAAAGGTACATGTTGTTGTGTATCACGAGAATGGAGTGGCGAACAGGGAAATTGGAGATGAAACGCAATAGGTTGCGCTGAAGATGATAAGTTGAAAATGATAAAATGTGAATTTTAAGTGCAGGGAGCAAATGGCACAGGTGAAGAAGGTGCAGAAGTAGTGCGTATCAGTGATGGACTAGATGGAACAAAATGGGAGATGAGGACAATAGACTGTGGTATTCAGTGATTTTGAAGTTGTACAGAGACTAGACACAGATGGTGCCTGCATTAAGCTACAACATATGCTGGAATAACATCGGAATTATGCTAAGTATGGGAGGAACATAATGATAATGGAAAATGAAGGTGGCAAGTAAGGGGCTATGTGCCTGTATTGCATGTAGAGTAGCAGGAAAGAGGTGGGTGCAGCAGGTGGCCAATAGTTGAAGAGATGAAGTGGAAGCATACCGTAGGAAAGGTAAGCTAGAGGATGTTGCTATAGGTGTATATGACAAGGGGTTACAGCAGGTGTTGAAGAAAATGCTGGAGTATGGTGTGGAGGAGTATGAAGATATTATAGTGAAGATGAATGTACAGGTAGATGAGTGTGATATTGTAATAGGACAGCTGAAGGTGCGTGAGAAACAATAAAGGGGAGGTTGTGTATAGTATGTTGGAAGGTTTCAACGACGAATTTAATGATGGAGCTACTGGAGCTATATATGGTAGGTGGTGACAGCAGGGATATGTGTATGAGGGGGGGGGAGGGAACAAAGGTATAAATGTAGATGGTGGAGTGGTGAAGATGGAATGGTGGACTAATACCATGTTAACACAGCAACAGACGAACTGATGGAAAATGTAATATGCAAATGGGCTATAAACCAACAGAGAAATGGCATATAGGATATACTACTGTAATATGACTACGATGCAAATTACCGATATGAATTTTATGAAATTCTGGAAGAAAGGGATTAGATCCCAACTGAGCTCTTGTTAGGTTATTTCACTATTTTTTTTTTTGATATCCAGCTCAGCATCTTTGATGCTTATTGATTTAGAAAATGCCTGCAACAGCCCCCCCTAGGTCAATGATTTCCTGAATCTCTAAACCACTACTGTAAAATTGAGACACTATTCACAGGTTAATCACCTTTATCTACTACGCTGTGAACTTGATATGATATGATGAAACCTATGTATAATGAAATGTAGGCACAGTGAGGTGTAAGAATGTAGGGATGAACAATAACGATTATAAGTGCAACTAAATGAAGTTTAAACACCTATATGTTGTACAGATTTCTAGCTATCTGAATTATGACAAATAATATGTATGGAATGCTAAAATTAACTGATGCTAATTGCATAAAAGCCACTAAACCAATAGTTAGCAAAGGTTTTTGATGTAACCCATCAATAACGTATAAAACATGCTGAAAAACTTAATACTTCTAAAAAAATATATATATATATATATATAATAAAAGAAATAATAATAATAAAAAAAAAACATTAATAAGAGTAAAGAATTAACCATTTATACCAAAACAAGTAACATCTATGCAATATGCCTAATAAATTTATCTACTACATCAATTACAGCATGAGTAACCAACCTATAGACTAATAAAAGAAACAATAGGGGCGATGGTAATATGAAGGTATGCTGCGTGCAAGTGTAGATGAGATGGATCTACTGTAACTACAAAATTAAATTGAGATGAAGACCATGTCCACCTAGTTATTTTAGGTAGGTCAATGGAGCTCTCAAAAGAAAACCAAAAAAAAAAAAAACTATGTGATCAATGAAGTGATAACTTTCAAACTCAATAATCCCTGAAGCAAGGGTGGAGTGACTGATATCATTAAGAAAGTACCCAATTGCCAGGAACCAAAGAACACTCTGAGTGCACACAAGATGATTCTGATTCGGCTCTTAAAAACTTTGATATATGACAAAAGCCAGAGAGGTGGTTACCTGAAGTTTTAGCCCTTCTTCAGTGGGATATAGGATCGTTAATGCTCCAAGGATTACACGTAGCTACAGCTCTTACAATAAAATTTGTAGGTAGAGCTCCAGATCTGCTTGTGATTGCCTTTATGACTTATATTTGACCAACCTCCTTTTTTTTTTTTGAGTTTCTAAGTTCTTCCCCTCTTGAAAATTTTTCCTAATGATCCTGTCGTGTATAGATTCAAGGGCATCTACACTTAGTTTAGTGCCTGCATATACACTTATGCAGATTGGATTTCCTCTTCTGAAGTCTTCCTGCTGATCCCAAACCGCTTGCATGGGCCCTTCACATTAATTCCTGGGATATTTTTTTTTTTAATTGGTTAATATCATTGAATGATGTACCTATAGCGTTTCTGATCTTGCAAATTTTGGGACCCGATAGTTCCATGTGGAACCCCTCAAATGTTTTCTATCAATAAGAAAAGAAAGTTTTCTTTCTTTGTAACACTAATTTAGTGAACATGCTGAGACCGTTGTAATTGGGGATCTTGACAACCATAGAGATAGAATCAAGCAATATATTTCAATCCAGGTTAATGCATTTTAGAGAATGAACTACAAGCCATTTACGTAAGAGGAAATCTGGTATATCTTATATGGGATAATCCCCTTTTGCTTTGGGTAAGGAAGGAAGATAAAAGACATGGAGGATTCTAATAAACTAAAATAATAAACAGAACTGGAAGGTAATGTTGGAGGCTCTGAACTGTCAAATATCCAGAAGTAAAATGAAATTAAAAGTTCATTTAACAAGGTGAACAATCAAATCCAATTAAAATTGGAGATCAAATATAGAACAAACAATCCGATATGAGCATCAAGAGCAAATGGGAAATAAAAAAAAAAAAATGATAAAAAAAAGAAAGGAAACAAGATATGGAAACAATGAGAAAAAAAAATCAGGATAAAGAACATAATAACAACAAAGAGAAGCAAAATAAGTGTAGGAGTCGGATTGCTCCATTGCTGTAGCAACAGGTGGATCGATCCTGCTATATGCAGGTCGATCCCGCCTTCTTGCCTTATGATAAAAGAAAGAAGATGCAGAAGAATGGAAAACTTAAAACGGAGAGATGTTATGAAAGGGAGAAAAATCCTACAGAGAATCAAAGAGGAGGGAGACGATTACTTACCTGTATAGGGGATGGTCGATCGACTTCCTTCAGATAATGGAGAGGAGGACCAGAGAGAGAGAAAGAGAAATGAAGAAGAGGAAAGGGGGAAAGGATTAGAGACGGTTTTTGCAGAGATTCTGAAGCTTGGAGGCAATTCAGACAAGGCTTCAACTGTGGGCCTCCTTCAGAACCGATAGTGAAGAAGAAAGAGCGTAAATGGGAGAAGGGAATGTCAGAAAAGGAGAGGGAATCGTGAATCAAGAGGTGGAATGGATGCAGGCGTTCATGGATCCTTCAGAAGAGATTTCCCCCCCCTTTTCCCTTCTTGATACCTTCTTTTATAAGCCCTTGAAGGATCGAGAGGGCGGTTTGGAGATGGACGGGAGAGAAGGAGGATCGAGGCAATGCCCTCCATCGCCTCTCCCTGTGATTCCTTACAACGGCAAGTCGTTGGAATTCTTTTAAATTTTCAAAAGGATGGTTTCTTTTTAAGAAATTTTTATAAAAAATGGTTTAAGATGAGGTTTTTAGCAAACTTCAATTTTTCTAAGTTTTAAAACCATTTGCTTTCCACAATTTTTTTGGATTTTTGTTTCGCTTTTCCATTTTTTGTATTTTTGTAATAGAAAACTAAGATTTTATGAAAAACAAAGTTTAAACAATAAAAAAAAAAATTGTATTTTTTTTTCTGAGAAATATTTAAAAAATTTGTTTTTCCGAGAATTTCAGGCCATTTTTAAAAAAATTCTTTAGAAGAATGGGTTTGGACCCAAGTTTTGAGAAAATGTTTCGAGTTTTGAAACTCGAATCGAGAAATACAACGTGATGGATCCAAACGGATGTCGGAGAGACTGCCCGAGCTATTTAAAAACTATTTTTGGTATTTTCTATCATTTAATTTTAAAATTTGGACAATGAGACTCTGATCTGGATAATGGATCCAGATCCGAAATCAAATTAAACATATAGAATGAATTTAATTTCAATAAAACTTGAGAAATGAACTGGAATTTAGATTTAAAAATGACTCATTTGCTCAAAAAATGAATTTAGGGGCAAGAAGAGAATATTTAAAAGATTTTGAAAAATTTGGGGTGTTCATAATTTTTTTGCATTCTTTTTGAGTTATTGAACTTTTTTGAGCTTTTTACATCATCCTTCATTTTGGAGATGTCCTGACTTTTCTCTCTTTTTCAGGGAAGGGTACGTCACAAACTTCTTCTTCTTGGAGATGTTTCGATCCTTCTTTTATTTTAGGGATTCTATTGATGATATTGGCTCAAAAGGTCTATTGCTGATAGCAGAAATCAAATATCATTTAGGGTTTGTCGATAGGTTCATCACACTCGCCTTCATCTTGACGGTGATCTGAACTTTCTCTGGAAGGATCCTTCACAAACTCCTTAATCTCGGTAGATGATCCAAATCTCCTTTGGCCCCGGGGGTCTACTCGCCTATTCGTCTTCATCTTAACGACAATTGAGAGATCCCTTTTGCAGATATTTGATTGCAACTTTAAATGAATAAGGAGATATGGGTCGAATGGATTCTTTTTATCGCTCATGATATTTCCATTGTCTGATTGCCTTAAAATTATCTTTAAACATGTGTCATAGCCATGATCAATATCAATTCGCTTCTGGCTTTTCAACATTATCGAATATTTCTTTCGCCAATCATACCGAGGATATTTCTTTCATCCCTTTGGTTGATCAACAGAGAAAAGTTTTGAATTTTACCACTTTTCCACAAAAGGTTTCACCCTTTTGGAAAGAAATACTAGAGGTAATCAGAGGTGATTCTTTTGGTGTAGTCAGAATATTGGAATCAACAACTATCTTTAGCAAATTGGCAAAGTTTTCAAGGATCCTTTGTGAAATAATCACTCAATATAAATTTTGACGAAACCTTGAGTTGAAACTTGGGAAGGAATATTTAGATTTTTGTTTTGACCGACCAGCTCGAAAGCAGGATTTCATTGACCGACCAGCTCGAAAGCAGGATTTGTTTGACCGACCAGCTCGAAAGCAGGATTTGATTGCCCAACCTGCTCGAAAGCAGGATTTTTGGAGGTACCAGCTCGAAAGCAGGATTTGATTGACCGACCGGCTCGAAAGCAGGATTTGTTTGCCCGACCGGCTCGAAAGCAGGATTTGTTTGACCGAAATAGTAAAATGATTGACATTGATAGAGTTGTGACCCAAAGGTTTGAAAATGATGGATATTTGATGAGATTGTAACCCGAAGGCTTGAACTTGATATACATTGATGAATTCGCAACCCGAAGGCTTGGAAATGATATACGTGGATGAATTTGTAACCCGAAGGCTTGAAAATGATATACTTTGATGAAGTTGTGACCCGAAGGCTTGAAGATGATAGACATTGATAAAATGGTAACCCGAGGGCTTGATAATGAAAGACATTTTAATGAATTGATAGACATTTGGTGAGAATTTAGAATATAATAGACAATGATTCAGGTTTATCCCTTAACCTGAAAGGGAAGGGGGAGATTTTTGAGGATATAGTTGAGACTTGAATTTAGAAGAGATATGACAAGATTTATGATCTAGAATTTAGATGGACCAGCACATTTGGCTGTATGCGGTCCAATTTTCAGGATTAACCCCTTGTCCTGAACGGGAAAAAGAATAAAATTTAAACAGATGGAAGGAAAATAAAATTTGATGAAATATTGATAAACAATGGAGAAAATTTTGAGGGAATTTATTTACTTTATAAAAGAATTCTCACAAGTAGCATTTGTTGCTCCTATGAGCGATCTCAGAACTATCCCTTATCCTGAGAAAAGAATTCCTCGAATGTCGAGGTTCAGGTTTATCCCTTAACCTGAAAGGGGAAAGGATAGAATTTAAGAAGAATTTAATGAAGAAAAAATGATATAAATTTAGAAAAATCAAAAGATTGATAAAACTTGTGTTGCTAAAAAAAATAATTCTCATAGGTAGCATTATTGCTCCTACGAAAGGTCCCAGGATTATCCCTTATCCTGAATGGGAAAAAGAATAGAATTTAAGAAAATTTAATCAAGGGAAATTGATATAAATCTAGAAAATTAATAAAGATTGATAAAACTTGTATTTGCAAAAGAATTCTCATAGGTAGCATTATTGCTCCTAAGAGGGGTTTCAGGATTATCCCTTATCCTGAATGGGAACACCTCAGACAACGAGGGTCAGGTTTATCCCTGTGAACACCCCAAATTTTTCAAAATCTTTTAAATATTCCCTTATTGCCCCTAAATTCATTTTTTGAGCAAATGAGTCATTTTTAAATCTAAATTCGAGTTCATTTCTCAAATTTTACTGAAATTAAATTCATTTTATATGTTTAAATTGATTTCGGATCTGGATCCATTGTCCAGATCCAAATTTGAGTCCCATTGTTCAAACTTTTTTATTAAAATTACAGAAAATACTAAAATAGTTTTTAAATAGCTCGGATAATCCCTCCAACATCCGTTTGGATCCATCACATTGTATTTCTCGATTCGAGTATCGAAACTCGAACATTTTCTCGAAACCTGGGTCCAAACCCATTTTCTGAAGAAATTTTCTCAAAATAGCCTTGAACTCTCAGAAAAATTCTCTCTTGTAAATACTTTGCAAAAATACAAAAAAATTAGTGTCCAATCTTTGTTTTCTCGTAAAGTCTTAAATTTCTCTTCCAAAAATACAAAAAAATGAAAAATAATTGGAAAAATCACGAGGCAAACAAATGAGTTTTACTAAAAACCTCGTTTTCTTTTTAAAAAAACACTTTTGTGAAAATCTCTTTTTGAGGGAGCCCCCTCTTTGTAAAAATCCTAAAAACAAAGGGGCCCCTTTCGTAAATTTCTTTTTAGGGTTTCTTTAGAAAACCTTCGTAAGAAAAGAGGGGAGGCGGCGCCTCTCTCCCTCTCTCAGTCTCCTTCTTCCTCTCACCGAAACCCTCAGCCGCACGCCCCCATGTGCGAGCTCCTCCATCACCCTCCATGTGCAACCTTCATCTCCAACCCTCCATCACCAACAAACCCGCTCAAAACCCATCGATCTCCAACAACCCTTCCCTCTCGATGGAGGATTCTCGATCTCCCATTTCCTATTTAACAAACCCTTTTTTTTCTTCAGAGACATCCATCTTCTGCCTCTCCACCTTCCTCTTCTTCTTGATCCTCTTTCACCCCCCCCCATCTTCATGCATCTTGGTTCCTTCTTTTCTTTATTCTACCTATTTCCTTTCTTTTGGGTTCTCTTCCCCATCAACAGAGGAAGGTTGATCCTATAGTTGAAACCCCTCCCTCCAAGTGCCTTCCAGTTCCAAAGCTTCAGCAGCATCACAGAAATCTGATCCTGTGATAGCAAGGGAGCCTTTCTCATCTCAGTTTTCGCCAATCTACGACTTCCAGCACAACCGAAGAACTCTAAATGAATGCATCCTTTTTGGAGTTGCTACAAGAAGATTTCTCCTCCCCCTTCAGAACTCATGCATAACGGAGGTAATTCTTCCCCTGTATTTAGATTTCCAGTTTATGTTGATTTTATATTTTTCACCCCTCATTGCGTATCGGTGACTGACGATGCCTCGCAATGGCATCACCAGTTCATTTGTTTCTTCTAAGTTTCGATCTCGTTTCTGTATTTATCTTATCTCATTTCTTTTATGATTTCTCTCTCATACTTTTTTTTTAGTTTTTAACCTCCATTAACGCACTCTGGAGTTGTGTTGGATTGCTTCTAGCAATTTCAATCCATCCCCTGTGCAACAACAATGGAATCTATGATTCCAACACTTGTTTTCTATTTTTTTTTCCGTTTCCTCTATAAGATATTTTGAATTTCCTTCGATTCTTCCCATATCCAGCATAACATAGTTTCATTTCATATCGTAACCCTGATTTGTACATTGTTGTCATTTGGATTTGCAATTTACCCTTGATCACCATATTTCGTTTGTTTTTTTTTTTGTTTCATATTTGGTGTTTCTCGCTTTGATAGTATTTGAATGTACTCATCTCCTTTTGATATTCTGCTCACATATGTGCTTCATCAAACACGATGGTCCTGCTTATCATCACTCGATGCTTGTGTGACCACTAGTCATCACTGCGAATAGGACAGATTTGGGAGGAGCGTCACCTTTGTAACAGAGAGTTCTCTGGGCCCATTTTTTGTTTCTTTTCTGTAAAGATTATTGTTGCTAGGGAAAAATGAAGGTGGGCAGTTTGGTTGCGGCTCGTACCATCACTAAACAGAGGTAAAAAGCAAATTTTCGTTGTAAGCTCTTCAACAACATTATTTTCTGCATGAATTTGGGTGTATTTACATTTTGCTAAAAAAAAAGGAGTGAACAATCTGCCAAGGAGCGTGTGATAACTCACCTGCTGAATCTGAAGGTTTGCTTATTGGTTCCAATGAATTCTAAGGTTGCATCTTGCTTGCCCCTAGAGAAATTCATCAGAGGATTTCGTTTGTCCACACTATTTGCTGTGAAATTTTTCTTTTTTTTGTGATCGTTTTACTATTTTCTGTACCATTTTTTTTTCTTTTCATTGATTTTTGGCCATGACTAAAGTTGATAGCAACCTCTGTGTAAAAATGAATCAATTGTATTCAGATGGTTTTAAATCATTGTTGTAGTTCGGGTTGCACTTAGTTCAAAATATATATTCTGCAATTCACCACATGAGGCGCAGATCACCTTGAGGTGGTTCCAAGTCTGGTTCGTGAGTATTGACATGATTTCCAGGTGCACGATTTACTACTTCAAAAAGGGTTTGAATATGCATGAGTTCGTCTTTTTCATCTTGCAACAACCTGCTTGTACATTACTGGATTGGTGATGGTAATATTAGGTTTGCTGGGAGTTCTGTTGAATGGTTTCCTAGCCACCAGCTTTTTGCTGTGTGAGGGAAGTTATGTGGTTGTACTATTGGTCAAATTGTACACTTGTCTTATTTTGCTTGGTGTATGTTTTCACTGCTGTGTTTCGATATTAATACTTTTGGCTGATATTGCTTAGCTTACCTGCCTAGTTTCATAGTACCCAATCTAATTCTAGCTTAAAAAATAGTGTATTTTATGTATTTTGGGTTTAAATGCCATAATTTATTTGCACTTTATTTCAACCACCGGCCACCCATATAGGGCAAATTAGTTTCAGATGATTTTGTCACCTTATTGCAAGGTCAATTTTGGCAATTCAGCACCTTATTATTTCAAGTCGACTGCATGTGGAATGCAAAATATTTCTTGTTTGGAACCATGTCGGTTTTGTTTGCTTTTTTTTTTCTTTTTCCCTTATTGGTTTTGATTCCAAATATCTGCAAGCATATGGGTAAAAATATTATAGGGGAATCATGCACTAAGCTTGCTTGTTAGATGCAATTTTTGTATTATCTAGAAGACTAATATATCTTTCTACAATTTTTGGATGTCATGGAGTCGTGGACAATTCAGGAGCATATGCATCAAGAGAGACACTTCTATCTTTCCATTTATAGTTGCTTCTGAATTGATAAAAACTGAGGAATGTGCTCTTAATTCAAATGTGAAAGTGCTGAAGACGACCATGGCTCCCTGTTGGAGACCCTCATAAACTTATCAAGAATCAAATCATCCAGGGATGCTGGAATCTCTAATGTGTCCTAATAATCTCTGTCATTCGCAAACCCCTTGCAAAAACTCATCTCTAAAACATTGGATCTGCTATACAGGAGACGCTCTGCAGTTGGAAATTCTGATCTACGGTAACACGCTGGATCAAAGTCAGATGCTCTGTCAAGTTTGGTCTATTGCTTTGTTGCAGGACATACTTTGTTCACCACTTAGGTGCTGAGCTCTTCAGAATATACTCTGCAATGGAATCAAGCACCTTCCTCAGCATGCTTTCACTGTTGCTATCTTAATAATCACCTCTGCATCTCGCCATCGTCACTACTACAGCAGAGCACCTGAGTGAAGGTGCAAAAGATTACAGACAAAAGTTGTATGAGAAGGCATAATGTGCACGCCTAAGGTAAGCAATTTCCATTAAGTCATGCAATAAGATTACCCCCAAAGTGAAGCTACATATTTGCGCCCATGTATCACATGTAGATCCACGCACAACTGTATGCTATTAGAATTAGATTAGAGCAGCTACAGGTTGTAAATTTTGATCATTGGTAAGTTTTGGTCGGTAACTATTTGCTGCAAAATGATCATCTCTGCAAAATAACAGGTGCAGATCAAAGGGTGCTTCTTATTATCAATAGTTTGAAGGGCAACAGACTTGAGGCCCGATTGAGCAAAGGGTCAAACAAAAAATAAAAATAAAGTACATGTATATATATACAAATATATACATATATGTATACATACATATATATATATATATATATATATATATCTTGCTTCATCTCCTGGGTTTTCATTTAGGTTATCTACACACCATCACTCATCTTTTTTTTTTTTAATATATCACTTTTACACCTTACTGCACTTGCCACATCCACACATAGTGCTTTCACTACCCTCCATCCATTGTAGCAATCCCCACTGTACTTCACCATTGCAGATGGTCCATATACATCTCACCTACTACATCCTGGCTGTATCCCTGCCATCTCATTTATCCATACCTGCTGGAGCTGCTTTCAACACTTCAAGACCACCCAACATCTTCATTCACATGCACACAGCATATGTGCCTCATCCACAACAGTCACTCGGCACTGCTGTAGCCTTTTGTTATGCTTATAGCAATACCAAGGTATTGTTGTGTTCATCTTATTTCATCACTCACGGCCATACCGAATATTGCTGTAGTCTCCTTATGCACATAAGCATACCAATTCCCACTCCACCACACACTCCCAGCAATCCAAGAGTTGCCCTTGCCCACGGCTCCATGACCATCCCCTGTGGTTGATGCCCTTCCCTCAATTTTCTTTTATTAATTTTCTCGTGTTCTAGGATTTCCTGGCAGCAGCAGTTCCCATTGGTCCATCCATATTCTCACAGTGATACATTCATTGCCTGATTCACTGATTCATCCATTGTTGAAACAATGAATCAATAAGTAAGAGTCACCATACCAGGTAGTAATTTTAGCCACTAATTGTGTCAAACCCAGCTTCTATGAGGAATTGGACTCAACCCGGAAGCTACTGAGCATCATCCTTTCATAGGAAAAATCGGATTTTGGGCCCGCTCAGCAACACTTTTCTAGCTTAAATATAAAACACCTGTTTACCATACCATTCCTCCTATATGTATATAGATATATATGTATATATACATTCATGTGCATATATGTATATAGGTATATATATATATATAACATATATCATGTTCCACACTTTTAGATCTCAAATGTTTCGGCATGTGAGCATCCTTTTACTATTCACATCCATATGGCATATACAAATTTTTCTTCCCCTTTGCATACTAACCAGTTGTTTTGCAGGGAATATATGGAAAATCTCATTACTTAGAGCTCTGGATTGAACTTTATGTATTGTAATAGTTAGATCTTAATGAGAATTTACATTTCCTGCTTTAGATAAAATGAATGAGCACTGTAAATATCATGAATTACTTGTTCTTCATGCTTTTTGCCTTTATTTTCCAAAATCTCACAATGGTGAAAACACGAATGGCATGTACACCATTTCGTAAGAGGTAAATTAATCATAAGTTGATGATTTACATCAATGGCCATAGTCGGGATGTAAACAAGACTTAGGATTTTTATCTTTGACGAAATAACACCGGATCCACACTGGATCCGTTTTAAAATTCATCATATTTTCCTTAAATGTTTTCTCCTTTTATCAGAATTTAACTTAAAATTAACTCAAAATATATACCAATGGCCATAGTCAGGGTATATTGAGAGTTAATTTCATTTTAAATTCTATAAAAGCACCAAATGTATTTCATTCTTCACCTGAATTTAAATATAGATTATTATATAATACGTTCAATGACCATAGTCAAGGATGTATTATATCTTCAATCTTGTTTTAATTCATTTAAAGAATAGAATAGCTTTTCGAAATCCAATTTAAAAAATTCTTCAAATTCATTCATCATATAGGATAGGATTGCATCATATTTTCAAAATTCTTTTTTCAAAAAAATCCAGGTGATCTTGAATATCTCTCTTCAATTTCTACTTCATCAAATTCTATCTCATTTTCAGAGTCCAATTTGACTTTGAAAATTCAAATTCATTTTATATTCAAAACTCCATTCAATTTCAAAGTTCAATTTAACTTTAAGATCTCTTTCATCTTCTAAAAATCCAAATTCAAACTTCAAAATTCAAAATCTAAATTGACTTTGAAATTCATTTGTATATTCAAGATTCAATTTCTAAATTTCATCTTCTAAATTCAATTGAAAATTTTGACTCATCTTCTGATCTCAAACTCCAAACTCAAGTCCAATTTAAACTTTGAAATTCATTTGTATATTCAAGATTAAATTTCATTTTTCAAGTTCAAATCAAAACTTGGAAATCCTTGATTCATCGTCTGAATTTAACTCCAAATCCATTTTTTTAAGATCCAGGATTCAACACTCATATTGGATCTCAGACTTTAGGTCCAATTCCTCTTTAGGATCCAGAGTCCAAATTCTACTTTTCAGATCCAATTCCCCTTTAGGATCCAGACTCCAATTTCACTTTGGATCTTAGACTTCAGATCCAGTTCCATTTTAGGATCCAGAATTCAATCACATGCTGGATCTTAGACTTCTGATCCAAATCCATCTTAGGATCCAAAACCCAATTTTATCTCGGATCTCAGACTTCAGATCCAAATCCATCTTAGGATCCAGAGTCCAACTCTACATCGGATCTCAGACTTCAGATCCAAATTCATCTTAGGATCCTGAATCCAATTTCACTTTGGATCTTAGACTTCAAATCCAATTTTCTTATATGATCCTGAATCCAATTTCACATTGGATCTCGGACTTCAGATCCAAATCCATCTTAGGATCCAGAGTCCAACTCTACATCGGATCTCAGACTCCAGATCCAAATTCATCTTAGGATCCTAAATCCAATTCCACATTGGATCTTAGAATTCAGATCCAAAAACCCATCTTAGGATCAAGAACCCAATTCTACATTTGGATCTCAGACTTCAGATCCATTCCATTTTAGGATCCAGAACCCAAGTCCATCTTAGATTCCAAATCTCGGATCCCATTCTGTTTAGGATCCAGAATCCAATTCCAATTCTAGATTTCAATTCCATTTCTATTCTTAAATACCATTTGATTATCTCAGATCCATTCCAAACTTAAAAACTCAAATTCAATTCCATCTCAAGTCTTCATTTCCTTTTTTTCTAAATTCAAATCCAAAATTCAAAGTCGATTTTGACTTTGAAACTTCATTTCCTTTCATTTCAAAGCTTCAAGTCATTCTTTCTCATTTATTCTTCCAAATCCTGATTTACTTCAAAAACTTAGAACTCTGATCTATCTCAAGCTCTAAGTTAAGTTCAATCAT
The DNA here is from genome assembly GCF_984573655.1 of Nuphar pumila. NCBI lineage: Eukaryota > Viridiplantae > Streptophyta > Magnoliopsida > Nymphaeales > Nymphaeaceae > Nuphar > Nuphar pumila. The sequence continues at coordinate 43,206,812 of NC_143261.1, forward strand.
TTCTTCATTCTTTTACCAAGTTCATCTCAGAATACTTGGAAATTTTCAAAACATCTTTTAAAAGGAGCATACATTCTTGCATTGCACAAGCATGATTCTTTGTGCATTTAGAGTTAGAATAAATTCTTAGATTATATTTAGGCAAAGCAAAAGGTATAGATTCGATCCTTGGTTCGATTACCCCTGGTAAAGGCGTCAGGAACGGTCGAACCTCGTACCGACGAGCGAATCCCGTCTCTCCATTTTCCCGCAATATTTTCAAAACGGAGGCGAGTTAAATTTCTAAATGTTTTCAAATTAAGGTCAAGTGAGACCGCGCAAAATAGTTCCTCTTCTCTCTTTCTTTCTTTCTTTTCTCTTCTCTTTTCTTTCTTTTATTCTTCTCCCTTCAAAAAGGAGGAAAATAGAGGTTAGAAAAGGAAAAGAGAAGAAAGAGAGAGAAACCAAAGAGAGAGAAAAATTTTTGCAATGATCACAATCCCTTAACCTGATAGGGGCAAGAGAATAAAGGAAATACCTCATGGGAAAGAGGCATCAGGTTTATCCCTTAACCTGAAAGGGTAATGTATGAATTGATAAAAATTTAACAGAATTGAGGAAATATTGATAAACTTGATAAAGCTTGATAAAATTGATGTAAACTTGATAAAAATATGAATAAAATGAATAGAACTGATAAAGATATCCAAGTTTAACTAAAAATTTATAAGATTTAAGAGAAAAAGGAGTTTTTCTGATCCCGCCTGTGTATGGGATCTTGAAAGGAAAATGTTTATTTAAAAGATAGGTAAAAAAATCATTTTTGGGAAGAAAGTCCACGGTAATAGGATGATCAGTGTGAGGGCTGATCCTAAAAAAAAAAGGAATCATCAGAAGAGATCATCATGAGGTTTGATTTTGAAGATAGTGGTTTAAAAACTAATTTTGAAAGAGAAAACAAACATGAGGTGATGATTTTGAAGACAAATGGTTTTCAAAACCTAATTTGGAAAAGGGAAATCAACATGTTAGTTTATTTAAAAGGGATTTAGATCAAAATATTTGAATTCTTGAAGACTTTTTGCAGAAATTTTTGAGATTTTATGATTTTGAAAATCCTCATAGGCAATATCATTTCTCTCATGATGATGTTTTTGGGATTGTCCCTTATTTTAAAAAGAATAGGAGAAATACAAGTTTTAACAAAATAAATGACCCATCGTGGCGAAGGATAGAAGTATTTGATATCAACAGATACGAAGAAAATTGACATTTCATTGATAGGAAATATTGATAATGACTGAAATATTTACAAGTTTGTTGACCAAAGGTCACAAAAGACTGAGACTGAGTTGTCCCTATTAGGTGACTGAAAAATATTTACATGGTTCGGGAAGCTAGGCCAGGATGGGTAGCTACTCTTCTTCTTAATCTTCCACCAGCACCTTTTTATCAATGCAGTCTTGGACGATGTTTTTGAAAACAAAGCAGTGCTCGATGTCATGACCCATCGCCCGATGAAATTTGCAAAACTGATCCTTGAACCTTCCCATAGTCACAGGAGGAGCTGCTACCTTGGGAAGTTTAACCATCTCCTTTGTTGTCATATACTCAAGAACTTCCTCAAGTGATTGCTGTAAGGGGGTAAACTCACGGTCATATCCCCAACCATCGTGCTTTGGTTTCCTTTGAGGCTTTGATTCTAACTGGATGCTCAAGGGAGTGACGTCATTCTGCCTGCTGGTTCCATTCTTTTGACCGGAACAGTCATCTCTGCCTGACCCGCCAGTGTGGTTCTTTCTGCCACCTCTTTTGTTTTTTCCATTGTTGTTGGAGGAACTGGTAGAAAAGGCGAAGTTGGTTTTCTTTTTCACGTCCTGACTGCCTCCTGCCAAGATGAGGCCATGATAGGTTCTATTCTCTAATCCCATTTTGAGCCATTCGACTTGCTCTATTAACTTGATGAAAGATTTAGAGGGAGAAGTAGAGATCAGACCCTTCAGAGGTTGAGAAAAATTGTTCAAAATTATTAAGAGTGCATGCCCTTCTGATATCGGATCCTTCATCCTGTTGCAAGTAGATCTCCATCTATGAATGAAATCTTTTGCCTTCTCATTGTCATTTTGATTTAGGTTGAAAAGATGGTTGAGGGTAGGCGGAGCCTCAGTATTGAAGAGAAACCTTTCGATGAACAAGTTGATGACTTTGTCAAATTCTCACAGTTCAATCGGGTTGATGTGGTCAGCATACCATCTTGCTGCAACTCCCTCCAGACTGCATGGAAAGCATAGGAATAAATCCCTATTGTTCTTCCTGAATCGATTGCACTCGGCGAAAAATGTGGCCAGATGAGCCTTGGGGTTGCCGGTCCCATCAAACTTTATGAATTTACGAGGAAGATCTTCCCAGTTGCCATCCCCTTGTAGGCCATCATAAAAATCTGCACAGGTGTAGATCTTTTTGCTTTTGTCCTGGGCTTGTAAGTCTTTGATTGCACAAGTCATTTCTCACATTTGCTCCTGCATCGGATCTTCTGCTGGGATCTGAAACTTGGTTTTGTTTGCTGACTCATGCCCCTCATTGACTTTCTTGGACTGATACAAGGGGTTGTGAAAATATGTCGGCTGCTCTTCCTCTGAGTCCTCCTCTGCTGACTCTGAAGTGCTGTCATACTGAACTTGCTTCTTGCTGACTTTTCCCTTGGCTTTGCTTTTAGAAGATATTTTCTCAGGGTTTTCCTCAGCCTGTTCAAACATCATTTTGGCCATCACTTTCTGAAACAACTTGTATGTAGCTGAATCAACATTGCTTTTTGCTCCTTGGCCATGTTGCTTGGATGATTTGATGGAGTTTATTTCCTCTCCCTCACTGTCGCTTTGCTGTGGGAATGTTTCCTTTACAGTCCTTGTCCGAACCATGATGAAATGTCAATGTCCTTTCTGTAGGTAAAAATGGGATATTTAGGAAATTTTTGGAGGAAAATTATGATAAAGGAAGAAATCAAAGATCTGATAATGAAAATATCCCATTACGAGGGATCGGGTTGTCACAAAAAATTTGTGACAACCGCATTGTTTTTCTGAAAAAGGATAAAAATATGAACAAATATTTAATTTTGAAAGGGACATATACTGAAAAATTTTATTTTATCACAAAAGAGGGTAAGGAATAAAAAGGGAATTTTGAAAGAGGATAAAAGAAAATTTTGAAAAATTTGCAGGCAGGATCAAAGAATTTAAAGAAATCAAAAGAAGAAGAAGAAGATACACTTGGGTTTTAAAAACAAAGAGGAAATTTTGAAGAATATATACCCAGGATTTCGGAAAATATAAGGAAAATATAAAATATCAGACAATCACAGATATACAAACAAGGATGTACAAGCAGCATTCCTTAAAGCTGACTCTACATACAATATTTTAAAATGGTTGATAGGACCTTAATCCTAACTCTAAGATTTAGATCATCTTATTCCAATCAAGGTATGCCGATATATTCAAGCCGAAGTACGTGGCATAGAAGTATTTCTCCGGTTCTAGGCTAAAGGCTTCCCAACATCCTTGAGCACCTACCGATATACCTCGGACTATGGCCCTTAGGTACGTTGTAGGGGGGTGCGAACCCAAATAAGTGGTCCAGTTGTGAAGCTCTCTCTCGAACTATGGTTCAGTGAGACAGCCCAGCAACGTGAAGACCGGGGAAATATAGGTAGGGAATGTTTTCAAAATATGATCAACATGCAATAATGAAACCAGAAAGCTCTAATGCAAGTCCTAAAGAGATAGAATTAAATGAAAAGAAGCATACACTTGCATACATTGTTTGCATTCAATCCTTAGAATTGAGGAGAGTTGTATTTAAAACCTAAGTCTAATGTGATCATGGAATAATCTCCTCAATATGGTTCTACCAAACCATACTTAGATCCTATATGCAATGATGTCAGCTTAGGACAGAGTCTAGGCTCCTAAGGTTTGCATGGAAATGAAGCTGACATTTATAGAATAAAAACTTAGAAAATATCAAAGCAAAGCAAAGGCATAGACTCAACCGGACGAAGACGGGTCCCATCTCGGTCGCCAAAACTGCGTTCATCGCAAAAATTTTTCTCTCTTGTGGTTTCTTTCTCTTCCTTCTCTTTTCCTTTTCTCACCTCTATTTTCCTCCTTTTTGAAGGGAGAAAAAGACAGAAAAGAAAGAGAGAAGAGAAAAGAAAAGAAAGAGAGAAGAAGAACTCTTTTGCGGGGTTTCACTTGACGTTAATTTGAAAATATTTAGAAAATAACTCACCTCCGTTTTGAAAATTTACGGAAAAATGGAGAGACAGGATTCGCTCGTCGGTACGAGGTTCGACCGTTCCTGGCGCCTTTACCAGGGGTAATTGAATCAAGGATCGAATTTATGCCTTTTGCTTTGCCTAAATATAATCTAAGAATTTATTCTAACTCTAAATGCACAAAGAATCATACTTGTACAATGCAAGAATATATGCTCTTTTCGAAAATTGATTTGGAAATTTCCAAGTATTCTGAGATGAACTTGGTAAAGGAGTGAAGAAATGATTGAATCTAACTTAGAACTTGAGATAGATCAGAGAAGTTCTAAGTCTTTGAAGTAAATCAGGGTTGGAAAAATAAATCTAAGAATTTATTCTAACTCTAAATGCACAAAGAATCATACTTGTACAATGCACGAATGTATGATCTTTTAGAAAATGAATCAAGAATCTCAAAGTTAAATTGAACTTTGAGTTTGATTGGAGTTTTGAATGAATTTGGAATTTCAAAGTCAAATTGAACTTTGAAATCTGATCTGAATTGGAATTTTTTAATATAAAATGAATTGGAAATTTCAAAGTCTGATTTGAATTGGAAGTTTTGAATGTAAGATGAATTTGAAATCTCAAAGTTTAAATTTGGACTTTGAGATTAAAAATAAAATAGAATTTGAAGATGAATAAATAAATTGGATTTTACATGAATTGAAGATTGATTGAAAAAGATATTAAAATCACTTGGATTTTGGAAAAGAATTTCAAAAATATGATGCAGTTCTATCCTAAATGATGAAATGAATTTAAAGAATTTGTAGATTGGATTTTGAAAACCATATTTCATTCTTTACCTCAATTGAAATAAGATTGAAAATATAATACATCCTTGACTATGGTCATTGAATGTATTATATAATAATCTATATTAAAATTCAGGTGAAGAATAAAACATATTTTTGGTGCTTTTATAGAGTTTAAAATGAAATTAACTCTCAATATACCCTGACTATGGCCATTGGTATATATTTTTAGTCAATTTTAAGTTAAACTCTAATAAAAGAAGGAAATATTTGAAAATATGATGATTTTTGAAGAGGATCCAGTGTTATTTTATAAAAGATAAAAATCCTAAGTTTTGTTTACATCCTGACTATGGCCATTGATGTAAATCATCAACTTAGGATTAATTTACCTCTTATGAAATGGTGCACGTGCCATTCATGTTGCCATTTGCGAGATTTTAGAAAATGAAGGTAAAAAGCATGAAAATAGGCATTTAATGATATTTACAATGCTGATTCATTCTATCTAAGATAGGAAATGTAAATTCTCATTTAAGATCTAATTATTACAACACAAAAAGTTGAATCCAGAGCTCCAAGTAATGAGATTTTCCACATATTCCCTGCAAAACACTCAGTTAGTATAAAAACAGAGGAGAATTTACATATATCATATTAATTTCAAAGATGCAAATTATAAGACATTCATATACCTACCTTATGCTTAATACCTCATGAAACAACATGGATGATCTGAGGTACAGAAGGGTAGCCAAATGTATTTACATATATATATATATATATGTATACACGTATTGTCCTGATCAACTAATGTCAACTTGCAGAAGGATTGTAAATTGGAGGATTCACTTGAAATTCTCGGAGGAAACCAAGCTATCTACTGAAGTTTAGAATCTCATTGATATGCAATGTTGGATAAAAGGCTGGAGTTCATGAAATAAAGGTACACTCATGGTTTAAAGGAGTCCATTGGGACAAATTGTATCAGATGGAAGTTGCATTTATATTAAGAGTGTAAACACCCCAAATTTTCACTCACCTCCCCAGCATTTCCACCAAACATCATCATGCAGCTTTTGAATCGCCAGAGGGCAAAATGGTCATTTTCTGAGCTCGGACATCGCAAAAGTCCAAATTTCATCTGCAACTCTCAAAATTTCTCTATTTTGTCTCAAATGTTCAAAATTTTACTCCTGACAGAAGACAGGAATCTTCAAGTCTTGGTTCAAGATTCTATTGTATAAGACATGACATTGCATATCATTGCATGAGCATTTCATATCACTGCACTGCACAGCATGTCATTTCGAGGTCCAGAACTCTCGATTTCAAAATTTTCAATCCAGATTTGAATTTCAACTCTTTTCAAAATTGATTTCAAAACCCTGGGTCTTCAAAATTATCAATTCTTCCCATTTTACCCCAAGGGCTCTGAATTTCAAAATATTTTCTCAGGAAAACAATCTGGATAATTTTCAATAAAGTTCAACTCAGATTTTGCCTTTTGTCAGCTATTTCAACTATTAGTCTTTTACAAAATCGCACTACAGGGGCCAACTCTTTTCAAAAATTTATATTTTACCAATTAGTCCAGATTTTATGAAAATTCCAAAAAGAGGTTGTTGTCTTGTACTTATTTCAACAAAGAAGCAATGTGGGACCCATATTAAGGTGGTGTCACACAGGCTTTTCTTTTGGAAAAAATTGAATTTTTGAAAAACCCAAAAAAATAGGAGCCTTGTCCCCTGGATTGGCGCCACTTGTCTTTTCTCTCTCCTCCCATTTCCATGCCAAGTGTCAGTGTGGGGCTACCTTAAGAAGCCGCCACATGTCATCCCATTTATCTGCCATGTGTCAGTATCCACCATACCTATCATGCGCCATGTGTCATTCCAAAGAACACCAGGAGATGCCAAGTGTCATAGGTTGTCCTGTATAGAAAAAGTGGAGGCTTGTCTCCTCTGAGGTGCCACTTGAAGTGTGTCTCCTGCAGAGGACACGTGTCAACCTCTCTCTCCTTCAGAAAAAGTAGCCTGACACATGTCTCTCCCTACCTTTCTCAGAAAAGTAGGAGACACGTGTCACTCCTAGCTTCCTCCAGAAAAGGTAGGCTTGTCCCCTCTGAGGTGGCGCCATTTGGAGTGTGTCTCCTGCAGAGGACACATGTCATTCTCTGCTCTCCTCAGAAAAAGTAAATGCCACGTGTCACTTCCTACTCTCTTCAGAGAAAGCTAGAATTCAAATATTCAAATCTCTCCAGAGGTGGCGCAAATCCTGAACTTCACCTTTTCCATTTTGTCTGAGATGGCGCTACATGGCTTGGGCCTCCTTCTCTTCCCTCTGCCACATGTCATTCTCTGCTTCTTTCAGAAAAAGCAGGTGACACATGTCTCCTCCAGCCTCCTTCAGAAAAAGTAGAGGATACATGTCACTCTTGGCTTCCTTCAGAAAAGCAACCATTCAAAAATTTTCAGACAAGAGCTAGGTGGTGAAAATCCTAGAGTTCTACCTTTTTCTACTTTGAATATGAGGGTGCCACATGTCCCTTGCTTTTCCCTTCTGCCACATGGCATCGTAGGAGCCACTCTGAGGAAATGCCACATGTCCATCCTTCATTCCTCCAGATCTAACCTCCATTTGAAATTCAAATTCACCTTCTGAGGTGGCGCCATTTGAGAAGACTTCTCCAGACAACTGACACTTGTCTGCCACATGTCCAAACCTCCCTGCATCAGAAAAAGTAGAAAACACCCCCCTCTGAGGTGGCGCATTTTGATTCTTCCAGTCTTGTTCTTCTGCCTCATGGCAGTGTGGAACCCCCCTAAAGTGGCACCACATGTCAGCCTCTCCTTCCCTGCAGAAAAGTAGAATTTGAATTCCTCTCAGGTGGCACAGTCTGCTTCCTCCACTCCTGTCCTTCTGACACATGGCAAGAGCCTCCAGAGATGGCGCCACATGGCATGCTCCTACTGTTTCCAGCTTTACACCTCAGAACACCTTTTGAGGTGGCACCAATCTAGAGTCCCACTTGGCTTCAGATTTTATTTTTATTTTATTTTTAATAAAAGTAGCCCACCATGAGGTGGCGCCACCTGAGGACTCCCTACAAAAGGCAAATTTGAATTTCAAACTCCAAGAGAGCACCCTCTGAGGTGGCGCCACCTGAGGACTCCCTACAAAAGGCGATTTTGAATTTCAAACTCCAAGAGAGCACCCTCTGAGGTGGCGCCATCTGGGAGCTTCCTGCAGAGAAAATCAAGCAAACCAAATTTTGAAAAATTTCAAATCCTGCTGAGGTGTCTCACTCACAAAATTCTTATTTTTTATTTTCTCAAAAATAAAAAATAGCACCCTTGAGATGGCGCCACATGGAGGGCTCAGATTGAGCCTGTTTGAAATTCAAAATTTTCAGAAAAAATCTATAAAAACAAGGGTTCACGCCCAGCCTAAGAAGTCCATCTTTTGAGAACTCTTGTTGGACTTGAAAATTCGACCTAGCCTTCTTGAGAACCCGATTTTGCACTTTGGAATTCACGCCCCCTTTGGCTCAGTGAAGAAGGCACGGTGGGTCGATTTTGGTGAATCATCCGAAGCTCGGATCGAAGGACGAACAAAGCCCGTAATAGTCGTCTCTTTCAAGAGATTCAACGCTGCCTAACGAAGCAAGGTGCATCTCTTTTCCTCTTGATTTGATTTCATAATTCGATTCGAGAGTCGTTTGAAGAAAGAGCTCATCCGAGAGATGGATTGAGCTATTCTCATGAAACAGCATATATAAAAATACATGATTATGCTTCCTTGATGATTTTTAGCATTCATGCATTTAGCTAGATTTAATTTGTATTTTATTTCGTTTATTTAGCATGTTTCATGAATTAATTAGGATTAATTTAGCATTTATTTCAATTCTGCTCATTTTCAATAGTTCTCTGTTTTTGTCAGTCAGTCCACACGTCATTTCATGCATTTATTTTTTATTAAAAATCCACAAAAAATCATGAAATGCGACCTTATGTGTCCCTAAAATTGTGCCAAAAACTAGAAAGCATTTGAACTTGTTTACTGTGGTAAACATTCAAAATGACAAGTCGGGTTGTGCTACCCGGGATGCGTTTTAAAATTTATTTTCCAACTTGTAAAATCGCGATCTCCCTCATGGGAGATCCGATTTTCTATTAGAAAGATGTTCTGAACTCGAGAGAATGTTTGGTTTTTAACCTGATTTTCTCAGATTTTTCTGAGTTTTTTTAATATCTGACAAAAATCCGAGAGCTCGGAACACGTGTCAGAGCCTGATTTGGGCCTCTGAGATTTTGGATCAACTTAGGGCTATGGGTTCTCTTTGTGTGTTGCTCAAAATCCAAAACTGTAAAAAGTGAAAGTTATGTCCGAGATATACTATGTTTGCATCTAGAAGCCTGTGATTTTTAAAACAGCTGTAATACCTTTTTCGGATTTTTATTGTCAGTCATCTGTTTTGTCACATTTGTCTGTCCTGTTGATTTAGGCAGAAAAAGTTATATTTTTATCTGTGTTTATGTTGATCAAATACTGAAGTCATGAACATGAAAGTTGTTCATATAAGTGTCGTGAGTATCTTTGTTACATATTAGAAATTTCCATGGCTGTTGTCTATTTATTTAGCATTTTACCTCAGATTAGGGTGATTTTTACCTCTGTCAGAACTAAATCTCTGTTACCGAACTCACCATGGCTCAAATCCTGAGGCTGTAAAAACCAAAAATGTTCCATTTTGGGTCCTTTATCCGTCTGAAAAATATCAGAAGTTTTCATGGAATAAATCTTGCATGATCATATTAGGCATTGCATTTGGTTCGGATCCATAGGCAAAATCCACCATTTTAGGATTTCCTTTAAATTTTAGCATTTAAATCATATCATTTCATGATTTTTAGCATTCTAGGCTGTTTATCAGAGTAGGTAGATGCTTCATACCGAATTTGGTGCAATTTGGAATCCATTTGAGGTTCGGATTAGCCATAATACCAAAATAGGGTCCCGCAGGACCCGGATCCAAGTGAAAAACAAGCGAAATTCGTTATTTTGGATAAATTGCAAAATGTCAAATTCTGATTTTACAGTCCTAATGTATTTAGCAGCATGTCATAATGTCTCATACTGCATTTCATCATCATTTGAGTCAATTTGAATTTCAAAATCTCAATTTTATCAAAATTTCCTTCAAAAACCCTGATTTTAAAGGTATAACTTTAATTTTAGGGGTATTTTGGTCATTTTGACCCCAATTCCGAATTTCAAACTATTTTCCACCGAATTTCCTGCATTTACATCATTTCAAATATCAAGGAAGCATGAGATTAGGGTTTATGTCCAATTAAATCCAATAATTTCAGAATATTATTGGAAAATCTTGGAAAAACCCACATATTTGAGCTAACCCCATTTCAAGATTTGGCAGGGACATTTAAAAGAAGGAGCTGAAGTCTGCAAATTGCTTTTATTTCATTTATTTAGTGATGTAATAATGTAAATTTTGGAATAAGAGATTTAATTTTCTGCTTAGACTAGGACGCATATCATATAGTTTAAATTCATGCAATATTCAGTTTCTATGATTCATGCATTTTATTTCAAAAGCACTATGGATGTACACGAATGGCACGTGCACCAACTCTTAGGGAGTTGATGGACTCGGTGGAATCCATATTTACGGCCCTAGTCGGAATATGGACGAGACCCAGATCCATCATCTTTCTACTAGTCACATTGAGCCTACACTATTAGGCTATCTTAAAATGCACATCATATTTCCAATGTTTTCAAAGCATTGTGCATTAAATCAATTAAACTCGGAACATATTCATGGCCACAGTCAGAATATGTGAAGGATTTATTTTAACTTAATACACATTTTTTTTCAACAAATTTCTTAGAAAATCTTTCAAAGTGCATTCATTCACTCATATCATTTGCATCATGAAATCATTGGTTTTCTCATAATTTTCTTAAGAAAATTTCATACTCAAGAAATCGATTTCTCAAGAAACTCTGAGAATTTTTCAAAATCGGTTTTTCCAAGTCAATTTTTTCCAAAGTTCCATGGAAAAGGTTATTTTCTCAAGATTTTCAAAAGAAGTCTCTCATCTTTCTCAAAATCAAAATCGATTTCGAGGTGTTTCAAAGCTAAGATTCCCAAGATTTCAATTTCCCAAGTTTCAAATTTTCCTTCTCCACAAGGGTTTTCCCATGTATTTCAATCATTTTCCCAAGAATACTTTCAAAACTTGAAGTTTTTTTTCCTAAGAAGTGTTTCCCTTTTCAAATGCTCACCTTTTTTCTCAAGAATCACTTCCATTTTCTCAGGATTTTCAACCATTCGTGATTTTCCCACATCTTCATGAACTTTCTCGTGATTTCAAAATCTCTTTCACATGAGTTTTCCTGAGAAATTGACTTTCATCTTTTTCCTGAGAAATTCTATTCAACTCCAAATATGTTCCAAGCATACATCATGTTTTCCCAAGCTGCATTTTCCAAAATCTCATAGCACATGCCTGAATTCTTTGTGCATATAGGGTAGAACACGATTTTGATGATTTAACTAATTCAAGCACAATTTTGGTCCTTGGTTCGATTACCCCTGTTAAAGGCGGCAGGAACGGTCGAACCTCGTACTGACAGGTCGAGCCCCATCCCATGGATTTTCCCACAATTTTCAAAACGGAGGCGAGTATTTCAAAACATTTTCAAAAATCCGGTCAAGTTTGAAGCGCGAAAACGTTTTCCTCTCTCTCTTCCGCAAGGAAGGGAAGACAGGAAAAAATTTCGCGATGAGAACAGGTTTGGCGACCGTGATGGGACCTGTCCTTGTCTGACCTAAATTGTGCTTGACTTAGTTTAATTATCAAAATTATGTTCACAAAATGTCAGCTCTTTTACTTTCAATATCATGTGAGCCTAGGAGCCTAGATTCTGACCTAGCTGACATTGACTGCATATAGCTTAGGCATGGTTTGGTAGGACCAGATTGAGGAGAAATTTTCATGCTCACATAGACTTAGGTCTAAACACAACTCTCCTCAATTTAGGATCTGAATGCAAACAATGTATGCCTCTTCACAGTTTTCAAACTCTATCTCTCTAGGATTTAGAGCTCTCTATTTCTTGCATGTGATCATTTTTCAAAATCTCCATTACCTATAATTACCCGGTCTTCACGTTGCTGGGCTCTCTTCCAGAACCCTAGTTCGGGACAGAGCCTCACAACTGGGCCACTTATTTGGGTTAACGCCCCCCTACCATGTACCGCGGGCCACAGTCCGAAGTATATCGGTAGGCGCTCAAGGATGTTGGAAAACCTTACCTTAGAACCGGAGTTGAAGTTCTATGCCATGTACCTCGGATTTCGGTTCGAGTATATCGGCATAACTGGATTGGACAAAGATGATCTGAACCTAGAGTTAGGATTAGGGTCCTACAGCTGTTTTCAAAGTGATGCATCTAGAGTCAGCCTTTTAGGGAATGCTGAATGTGCATAAATGTTTGTGCAGGATGTGATTGTATGTATGATTTCCTCAATTCTTTCCAATGTTTTCCAAGTTATCAGACCTTTTTCAAAGTACCCTTATTTTCCACAAGGTCATTTTCTCAAACCCTGGATGATTTTCTCAAATATCCAATTTCTTTCAAAACTCCAAGCGATTTTACATTCTACCTTTCTACTGGATCTCGAATTTCCAGCTGCATTTATATCCTGCCTACAAAATGTTTTCAAAATTTCTCACATTTTTCCAAAAGTCTCATTCTAAGTCTTCCTCTGTTTTCAGTTAAATGGCATCCAGTCAAGTCGATCCTATCTTTCCTGAAGGTCACATCTCCTACGAGGTGCGACAAGGTCGTCCTGAACATCGAGCCCTTAGCACCAGAACTTTCATTCCCCGGTGGTACTATTCCTGGCTAAAAAGTTTTTCCCGAATGTTCCCGGACCATTTGAGCGAGTGCGGATTAGAACTGGCGTCAGCATTCGGAAAGCAGACCATCAATGGCAACCTGATCCATGCAATGGCGGAGCAATGGAATCCTCGAACGTGTACCTTCTGGTTCCCATGGGGAGAGATGACCGTTTTAATGGATGAATTTTCAGAAATCATGGGGTTGCCAAAACCAGCCGGTCAACCAGGAGACCCATTAGAGCATCAATTCCTTATCAATGTCAAGGGTTTGGACCCCCGAGACTCCTTAGCTCGTATGACAGGTCGCCGATCTTGGCCTCTGATCCAGTTGGAAGGAAATGAATATGTTGACCTACTTGAGTTGTACCGCGAGTACGGGACCTTCGTCGAAGTCAGCTCGCTATCAAGAACAACCAAAGAAAGGATTCAGAATGCAATGGTTCTGTGCACTGTAGGATTATCCATGTTCCCAAATGGACAAAACTACATGGACATCAGAATAATTCAGCTTATGAGAAGATGGGGAAGTCGGCAAACCAATCGCCTCTCCATAGCCATGGCAGCGCTCGCCTTCCTATATCGAGGTCCGACTCGATTCTCACTTGGAGAATCCATTTTAGTTGAAGGATGCATCTACGCACTTCAGTCCTAGTTTTTCCAACATGTCCCAGCCCGAGCAAGCTCTTTCAGATACAATGGTCAAGAACTTCTCCTAGTGTCGCAGTACCGAACCATGATCAACATCATTCAGGAAGATGACATCGTTTGGGACTATTTTGATCGGCAAATATCTCCTCCCAGATATACCTACGCTTATGGCAAGCGGTTCAAGTTGCTGGGACCTTTCTTCTGCACTTACTACCAACCAGAGAGATGTGTTCGGCAGTTCTCCCAGAGGTAGCAGTATGTCGAAGCCCGACTGTTATCAAGAGCCATGGCAGAGTTCGATCTCACCTCCGCACAATGGTCTGGGGCATATCATTCTGCCCGCTACAGCTGGGATTCCTTTGTCTCTCTTAAAATCTTTCCAGGTCCTAGAGTGTCTGTCAACTATCATGAATGGTGGCAAATTGTTTGTCCCCCACCTCTTTGTCAAGATCAATAAAGTCATGTTTCCTCATTTCTATAAAATTGTCTCTCTTTCCATTGTGGTTTGACGACCTCGCCTAGGTAACAAGGCATATTTTCGTTGTTTATTTCTTTTGCAGAAGGAATGACAACACAATTGTCGTGATTCCCGCGATGACTCAGTCCCTAGTAATGGGATATCTTTTTCAAATTGTCTACCATATTTCTAGCAAATATTTCTTCCAAAAAATCAATTCCTACAAAATCTAATCAGGTCTTTGCCCTGCAGAGAGCATCCACATCATTTGATGGTGCAAACAAGATCAGGCAAAAGGACAGCAACACCGCAGTACTCGTCAGCCTCGGAAGAAGAAATGGGTTCCCCCCGATCCGAGAAGAGTCAAGAGCAGCAGCAAGAAGATGATGGCATAGACCCTCAAATGTATGCCATGTTTCGAAAAATGATGAATGAGCAGCCTGGGACCAGCTCAGAAAGAAATCCATTCAGAGAAAGGTTCCATGGTCACAGGGGTAAGAAGGCTCCCAAGAAGCAAATCCAGCCAGAAGAGATTTCAGATGAATCAGAATCAACTGAAAATACTGATGAAGAATATGAGGTGCCTCCTGCATTTCAGAAACGTGGCCAAAGTAAAAGCCGCAGATCAAAGAGCAGAGAGGCCGAAGAGCCTTTGCAAGCGCAGTTCAAGGAAAGGCCCGAGTTGTCAAGGATCTGCAAGCCCGCGACAAGGGCAAGAAAGTCTTCACCAATAAGGACTTCTATGACGGCTTAGAAGGGGATGACGATCTGGAAAATCTTCCCCGAAAATTTATCAAATTCGACGGCTTTGGCAACCCAAAAGCTCATCTCGCCACTTTCTTTGCTGAATGCTCTCGGTTCAAGAGGGACAACCGAGCATTGTTTCTATGCTTCCCCCGCAGCTTGGAAGGAGTTGCAGCTAAGTGCTATGCTGAGCATATCAACCCCATCGAGCTCAAGGAGTTCGATAAAGTTGTAAATCTCTTTATTGAACGCTTCTTATTCAACACAGAGGCGCTTCCTACATTGATTCATCTCTGCAATTTAAAGCAGAACGAGAATGAAAAAGCACGGGATTTCATTCACAGATGGAGATTGGCCTGCAACAAAATGAGAGATCCTATCTCGGAAAGGCACGCCCTGTCCTTAATCCTCAACAACTTTTCGCAGCCGTTAAGAGGATTGATCTCCACAGCACCATCCAGGACCTTCATTGAGCTGACTGAAAGAGCCGAATGGCTCGAACTGAGTATGGAAAATGGAGTCTATGAAGGCTTCACATTCTCCAAGAACAACTCCCAAGGTGAGCAGAAAAAGAAAGCTCACTTCACTTATTCTTCCAGCAACAGCAACAAAGGCCGAAATCAGCACAAAGGGCAGAAGAAAGATTACTGCTACGTCACAGGCAGTTTGAACAACAAGGACCAGAAAGGAAAGCCTGCTCCTCAGTACAGCAAGCCTCCTCAGCAGGATCAAGGGCCGAAACTGCGTGAGAAGACCAAACATGAAGGATGGAGTTACGACAGAAAGTTTACTCCTCTTGACCAAACACTCGAAGATGTGCTCGAATATATGCTGTCAAAAGAAATGGTCAAGTTGCCCAGATTGGCCGATCCCCCTGTGCCCATGGGAAAATGTAAAGATCAGTTCTGCAAGTTCCACAGGACAGTGGGACACAACACTGAGAACTGCTTTGTTCTCAAAAACATCATACAAGACCTCATTGAAAAAAATCTTCTAGTGGAAGGAGAAGAAGAAGAGAAAATGGACATTCTCAATCACCCCTTCCCTTTGCACACCACAGCTGTAGTGTCTGTGCGGCCATTTCTACCGCACGAGCATATCAAGCCATGTTCTGCACAAGATCTACAAGTTCAACATCAGGTGTCAGTGCTACGACAAGCAGCTCCTGATTCTAAGAAGATGGACTTAATCTCAGCATTCGACAAAATGAAAGTTTCGGAAGCGTCTATAAAGTCAGCCCCCAAATCAAAGGGAACTCCTGACTTCTTCAAGCAACTTATCAAACCCAGGCTGGAGAATTCAAGTCAGAAGCCTCTGACCGCTCTATCCAATGTCTCCATCCTTGACTTGGCCAAGAATTCTAGCAAGCACCAACAAGTACAGGATGATTTACTCAGGAAAATCAAGGTTAAGCCCAGTACCACTCCTGAAGACATGGCACAGATTGTAAACTCCGCCATGACCAATGCACCAATTACCTTCTCGAATGAGGACCTTCCAAAGCCTCATTACTTTCATAATAATGTTCTTTACATCATCGTTCGGGTAAGGGGAATGACAGTACCCCATGTGCTAGTAGATGGAGGCAGCAACCTCAATATATGTCCCGAGATGACCGCAAAAGCATTAGGGATCAAAGATGAAGAATACATCCCAGATTCCATCACAATATATGGATTTGACAACCATGGTCAAACGGCAAAAGGGAAGATATTTCTGGAGGTATTCATCAACTATTCTGTGCACTCCGTCCTTTTCTATGTGGTTAATGTGCCACCCACCTACAACTTGCTGCTCGGAAGGACGTGGATTCACAATGCTAATGCAGTGCCTTCCACCCTGCATCAATGCGTAAAGTGGTCAAAAGGTGGAATGATTACCACAATACTGGGAGAAGACCCAGAAGAAAGGCTCCCGCAGCCCATGATTCCCCGGCCATCATTCAATGCAGATATTCCCAGCATCAGGGAAAGTGAAGAGATCAGTCACGGAGAAAATCGAGAAATACTCCCGACATCATCAGAGCCATCTCTGCACACGGTAGCCACGACCCAATGGAGAGGTCCTCAATTCTTCAAGGTTGGAGGCCGAATCGACTACAGCACCATTAAGGATCACCCCTTGTTTCCTCAATTCATGAAGACAAGAAAGGGATTTGAGTTACTCATAAAGCATGGTTATCAACCCTTCCAGGGACTCGGCAAGAACGAGGACGGCCGCATCGAACCAGTGATCCAGAAACATTGTCCCCACAGAGAAGGACTAGGGTTCTCCGGAGGAAGCTCGTCAAAGAAGACTGTTTTTTTCAAAGGGGCACAATAAAGACCATTTGTTATTTCTTTCCATTCTTTCCAAAATAAATGTCTCATTTTATCAAATGTCATTGATCAATTCAATCAATAAAATTCCAAGTTTCTTTGTCTATCCGGATGCCATCTACTCCCTTTCTATCTCTTCATTTTATAATTCAATGTCATTTTATGCATGGTTCTCTTCAAATGATTGCTTGTCTTACTATAGGCCGATTTATCTGAACCAGATTTCTTCTCCAAAATTTCAGAATGACTTCTCGGACAATCAAGAAGCTCATTCTCAATCCCAAGGCTTTTCAGAAATCGGCAGCAATTCACAGAATCAAAGCAAGCACCGGAAATGATAAGAGTGCAAAGCAGTTAGATGATTGTGCAGAATATGATCAGTCTCTTCAGGAATTACCAGAATTCGCCTCAGTTCAGAAGCAAGATGAACCATCTCCTCTAGTACAAGATCCGACTGAAGAGGTCAATATCAGTTCAGAAGAAGATCCCAAAATTCTCCAGATCGGAAACAGTTTGAGTCCAGAAGAGAAGGAAAGACTTACAGATTTTCTCAAGCGGCATAAAGAAGTGTTCGCATGGACATATGAAGATATGCCGGGCTTAGACCCCAAATTAGTCGAACACCGTCTTGTCTTTAAGCCGGAGGCTAAACCAGTTAAGCAGAAGCTGAGAAAAATGGATCCAAGAATAGAACAGCAGGTCAAAGAAGGACTTGAAGATTTGCTCAAAGCAGGATTTATCCGAGCTATTGACTACCCGGATTGGTTAGCCAATATCGTCGTTGTCCCAAAGAAAAGTGGGAAAGTGAGAATTTGCATAGACTTCAGAAACCTCAACAAGGCAACTCCGAAGGATGACTACCCACTTCCAAGCATCGATATTCTAGTCGATAGCACGGCAGGACATGCCATGTTCTCTTTCATGGATGGATATTCCAGCTACAATCAGATTAAGTTAGCCGCTCGCGACCAATCAAAAACTTTCTTCACTACGCCTTGGGGCACTTTCTGCTATACAGTTATGCCTTTTGGGCTCAAGAATGCTGGAGCAACATATCAACGGGCAATGGCCGTTATATTTCACGATCAGATGCGCAAAATCATGGATGTGTATGTTGATGTTATCCTCGTGAAATCTAAAGAGGGAGAAGATCACCTCGAAGCACTTGATCAAGTCTTTAAGCGACTCATCCTTTATAAGTTAAGGCTTAACCCGCAAAAGTGTGTCTTTGGAGTCGAATCAGGCAAACTGTTGGGTTTTCTGGTCAGCAAAAAGGGAATTGAAGTTGACCCAGCCAAAGCAAAGGCTATCATTGATATGCCACCCCCAAAGAATCTCAAAGAACTACGTAGCCTTCAAGGACGTATACAGTCAATCCGGCGATTTATTTCCAACTTGGCAATGAGATGCGAACCTTTCAACCACTTGCTCAGAAAAGGAGTGAAGTTCGAATGGGCACAAGAATGTCAACAATCGTTCGATCGGATAAAAAAGTATCTTCTCAATCCTTCAATCCTGAAACGGCCAGAATTGGGAAAACCTCTTTTGCTATACATCTCAGTCAATCAAGTCGCATGCGGCAGATTCTTGGCACAATACAAAGAGGGCAGCTTGATAAAGCACGCCATCTATTACGTGAGTAAGACTTTCATAGATTATGAAAAGAGATACTCTCAAATAGAGAAGACCTGCCTAGCTCTGGTATGGATGTGTCAGAAGCTAAGACACTACCTGCTAGCATCTGAAGTCAAAATCTTGTCTAAACTCGATCCTCTCAAGTACATCTTGGAGCAACCTTTCCTAAGCGGACGGGTCACAAAATGGCAAGTCTTATTGATGCAGTATGACTTGGAATACGTTTCGCAGCAATCAATTAAAGGACAAGCAATTGCAGATCAATTGGCAGACTTTCCTTTGGCAGAAGAGGTGAAAGCCGAAGATGACTTCCCTGATGAGCAAATTTGCAATATCCAGCAATTTCCAGTCTGGAATTTATTTTTCGATGGTTCTAAGAACATGTCCGGAATAGGCATCAAAATCCTATTAATCACTCCTAAGAAGGAGATGATTCTATTTTCTCTCAAGTTAGATTTTCAATGTACCCACAATATGGCTGAATATGAAGCCCTGATTCAAGGTCTAAAGATTCTACTAGACTTCAATGTTAAGAGAGTGCATGCCTACGGCGACTCATTACTTGTTGTCAATCAAGTTCGAGCCGAATGGCAAGTCAAAGATCAGAAGCTATTTCCCTATCAGAAAATTGTTTCAGCTCTTGTCAGCAAGTTCGAAGAATTTCAGTTATTCCATATCAAGAAAGACTTCAATCAAGTGGCCGATAGCCTAGCCAGTTTAGGCTCCATTATGGCATTCAAGAAGGGAGAATCTTGTCGCTCTTTTGAAATTGGCAGACTTGACCAACCTGCTTTCCTTCCAGCGGAGCAAGTAAACCAGGCTGAGCAAAAGAAGAAGCCTTGGTATTACAACATCAAAACTTTCATAGAAACTGGCAAATTTCCCCCAAAATTCTCAAAGAAAGAGCAACGAGCAATCCAGCATATGTCCACTCGATACTTTATTCTGGCGAACGTCCTATATCGTCGAGGATTCAGTTCAAAGTATTCCAGATGTTTAGATGAAGACGAAGCCAAAGAAGTCGTGCGAAAAGCACACGAAGGCATCTGTGGTGGCCATGTCGGCAACCAAACCCTTGTCAAACAAATCATCAGAGCAGGTTACTACTGGAAGACTATGCAACAAGACTGTCATCATTATGTGAAGAAGTGTGTGCAATGTCAGATACACGCACCTTCCATCCATGCTTCGGCAACATATTTACAATCTGTTGTTTCTCCGTGGCCGTTCTCCATGTGGGCCTTCGATGTCGTAGGTCCCATCACTCCTTCAGCTTCAAATGGCCACAAATACTTCCTGGCCGCAACAGAATACTTCACCAAGTGGGTAGAAGCTATCACTCTTCGCACACGTGGTCTCTTTCATTCACAAGAACATCCTTTGTCGTTTCGGCATCCCACATGACATTGTGTCAGACAATGGCAGTCATATCAAGAATGAAAAGATGAAGACATTCTGCTCAAAGTTCAAAATCTATATTCATTTTTCCGCTCCCTACTATCCTCAAGGGAATGGTCAGGCAGAGGCCACCAACAAGATTTTAATTCGTATCTTGGAGCGAACTGTGGAAACAGGCCGTGACTGGCATGAGAAGATCCACGATGCACTATGGGCCTACCGGACCACCATTCGCACTCCAACGAACGCTACTCCATCAGAATTGGTCTATGGAACAAAAGTAGTATTGCCGCTACATGTTCAGAAGCCCGCTTTGAAATTTGCTTCACTTCTACAATTACCTCTTGATCAATATCAGCAGCAGCGACTAGTGCAGCTAGACTTACTCGACGAGAGAAGGCTAAAAGCAGCAGAGCATGCTCAATCTTATCGCCAGAGAGTAGCCAGGCAATATGCAAAGTCTATCATCGAAAGAAGATTCAAAGTCAATGATTTAGTACTTCGATCCACAGCTTATCTCAAGCATCGTCCCAGTGGCAAATGGTCGCCAAATTGGGAAGGTCCCTATGTTGTCAAAGAAGCATTACCCCGCAACTCATATCGGCTCATCAATGCCGATGGGGTAGAATTGCCAGATCCCATTAATGCTCGACACTTGAAAAAGTTTTATACTTGAAACATTTATTCTCCTCTTGTAATCCTTCCTGTTTCCTTCAAATAATGATCCAACTTTCTTTCCGAGTTATACTGGGGCAGTTTTAAAATTTTGTTCTGTATGCAGGCAGGATAAACAAATTCCTCATTTCACGCACGTGTGCATTCATATGCATCAATTCATATTCATTTGCATTCAACTGCATTAACAACAATCCAGTCAATATTGGGATTTCAACAAACAGTCCCATCGTGATTCCTAATGATTCAAAATTGAAAGGTAATCACCAATACTGAACCAAAACCCAATGCTCGAACTGGTATTATTTCAAAATCCAGTATTCAAACTGGTACATTTTCAAAATCCTAACTTTTCGGAAAACCGAGTTCCGATTCGGGTTTTTATTCAAATCATTTTCTTCTGTTGATCCGGGTTCCGACTCGAGATCTCATCATTCGAGCTCTAACTCGAGTTCTTCATTTTTTCATTTGTTGATCCGGGTTTCGACTCGAGATCTCTTTATACATTCGAGCTCCCCATTTTTCTCTGTTGATCCGGGTTCCGACTCGAGATCTCTTTGTCTTATCCAAGTTCTAATTCAAGCACTTCATTTTCATTTGTTGATCCGAGTTCCGACTCGTGATCTCATTATCTTGTTTGAGCTCTGATTTGAGCTCTTCATTTTCTTTTGTTGGTCCGAGTTCCGACTCGCGATCTCATTACCTTATTTGAGCTCTAATTCGAGCCTTTCATTTTCCTTTGTTGATCCGGGTTCCGACTTGTGATCTCATTACCTTACTCGAGCCCTGACTCGAGCTCTTCATTTTCTTCTGTTGATCCGGGTTCCGACTCGAGATCTCTTTATTCATTCTAGCTCAAATTTGAGCCCTTCATTTTCTTTTGTTGATCCGGGTTCCGACTCGTGATCTCTCTACATCATTCGAGCTTTGATTCGAGCTCTTCATTTGTTGATCTGGGTTCCGACTCGTGATCTCTGTATTTTATTCGAGCTCTGACTCGAACTCATCATTCTCCTTTGTTGATCCAAGTCATTTCGACCCTCAGGGTCTGTCAATTGCTCAAATTTGATATTTTTCCTTCCAAATTCCAACTTAAATCTTTGAATCAGGCAAATCTCAATTTCAAATACCAATTTCCAATTTTCGACCTTCGGGTCAACCAATTTCCAATTTTCGACCTTTGGGTCAATCAATTTCCAAAATTTTGACCTTTGGGTCAATCAATTTCCAAAATTTTGACCTTTGGGTCAATCAATTTCCAATTTTCGACCTTCGAGTCACTCAATTTTCAAATTTTGACCTCTTTGGTCAAATCAATTCTCAATTTCGACCGTCAGGTCATCCAATTTCGACCTTCGGGTCATTCAATTTTCAACAACCAATTTTCCAATTTCCAATTTCGACCTTCGGGTCAATCAATCTCAATATCCAATTTCAATCATTTTCTCTTGCGAGAGACCCTTTTTAGGGAGAGTTCGAGGGAGCTCGTTCTTTTCGCATTCTATCCAACTCATTCACTTAGCCCCTTTTCAGGGAGAGTTTGAAGGGACTCGCGTCTTTGTGAACCGTTTGCAAAACAATTTCCAATTTCACACGAGGAACCCGTTTTAAGGGAGAGGCTCGACGGAGACTCGCTTTTCTTGTGACCCCCCAATTTCATACTAGGCCATTTTCATGAAAGACCCTCTTTGCAGGGAGAGTGGGATGGACTCGTTCCTTTTCATGACCCAATTTTCAGACCTCACTATTATCGGCCCCCTTTCCATAAGAGAAGCCTAATATTAGGGAGCTTTGACGAAAGCTCAATTTCTCTTCGAAAGTTCGTTTTGCAAACACCTCCTCTTCAGGGAAGAGAGGAGTATTTCTCATTTCCCATTCAGGTAAGGGCCAAGCCTGAGTCTCTCTTTTTGGGGAAAAAGAGAGGAGAATTTTCGTCATGGTTGTATTGAGCCGGACTTCACATACTCACTTTCACCAAGGATTTCAAGAAAATTTTGTCAATTTGTCAAATTATTTGTTGATTTCAGAATCTTTATTGCACTAATCTCTATCTCAATTTACCTTCAGCTTTACTTCCAAAAGAGTGAAGCTTTTGCGAGAAGAGATTCAAAATTCAAATTCTTTCTATTGGCCAACCAAAAGGGTGAAGGATAAGTCCTCGATATGGCCAGAAAAGAAGATTCAATGTTACTGAAAAGCCATAGATGATCGATATTGATCGCAGTCAATGGCGCATCTTTAAAGGTTGTTCTTGTAAGGAAGAGGCAGAGGAAATATCCTTAGTGCTAGAAAAGAGAGCATTTACCCAAGCCCTATCTCCTCAGAATCACCTAAGCTGTAATTAAATATCGGCAAAAGGGATCTCTCACCTGTCGTCAAGATGAAGGCGAATTAGGCGAGTGGACCCCCGGGGCCAAAGAAGATTCGAAACATCTCCAAGATGACGAAGTTTGTGATGGATCCTTCCAGGGAAGGTCCAAAGCACTGTCAAGATGAAGGCAGATGCGATGAACCCCTCGACAATCCCTAAAAGGTATTTAATTTCAGCTATGATCCAAAGATCTTCCAGCCAATGAGCCAATATCATCAAAATAACCCATAAGCCAATATCATCAAAGGAGGACCAAAACATCTCTAAGTTGAAGGAGTTTGTGACGTACCCTTCCCCAAAAGAGAGGAAGAGAGGAAAAAGAAAGAGAGAAAAAAGTCAGAACATCTCCAAAATGAAGGAGAATGTAGCCAAAACACCAGAGAGCCAAAAGAGTGCAAAAAGATTAGCATGAGAGAAGCTCTCAGGATATCAAACTGTCAGATCTATCAAGAATCCTCTTTAAGTTTGTGAAATTCTATTATCAATACTCTTTCATCAATTGCTTTCATAAAATCAAATTCTCTTTCCTGCTCATATCAAGGAAATTGATAACTTCCTTGAAGAAGGTCAATTGCAAGCAATTTGGGTTTCCAATCTAGATTCTATGAAGTTAACCTTGTTTGGAGGTAATGCTTTGGGTAGAAAAAAAAAAGAATATCTTTGCAACCATGTGCAACAGTTTCAAAATTTTTGAATCAACAGCAAAATTTTCAAAATTTCCAACATTTTGACAATATTTTCTAGCTATCCTGACGTGAAGTGAGAGCTTGATGTTCATTTTCGATGCATCTAGACACCAATTTTAAATCCCTCTTAAGGACTTGATTCCTTCCCTTCTTTGAGAGTATGAACTCTCAGATTTGCACACTTCCCTGTGTCCCCACTGTCCCACCATAGACAGTCCCATTTCGGTTCGAGGTCGAACCACCAATCATTTCTCGCAAAAGCCAATTTCAAAACCTGATTTTAGTCTCAGCAATGAGACGCCCAAGATCAATCCCTTTTCAAGCTTTAGGGACCCCATTTTCCTTCCTTTTGCAAAAACCCCTGTCAGATTTATTGTGCAAAATCTGAAGGTTCCATCATGGTCTCTTCTTTCGAGGATTCCATCCATTTTCTGCCCGATCAGGATAAGGGTACAAACCTGAGCTTCAATCAAAGAGGTATTCCATTTTCCGCCCGATCAGGATAAGGGTATAAACCTGAGCCTCCTTTGATGAGGTATTCCATTTCTGCCCGATCAGGATAAGGGTACAAACCTGAGCCTCAATCAATGAGGTATTTCCATTTTTCGCCCAATCAGGATAAGGGTATAAACCTGAGCCTCCTTTGATGAGGTATTCCATTTCAATGCCCAATCAGGTCAAGGGTACAAACCTGAGTCTCATTTCTATGAGATAATTCAATCCCCAATCAGATTAAGGGTCAAACCTGAGCTTCGTTCCATGCGAGGTATTTCTGTCCCATCCAGGTTAAGGGCATAAACCTGAATTTCACTTTCGCAGAGAGAATCTTTCCTCTTCGTTTTTCATTTCATATCTACCATCTTCCTCGGGCTAATTTCTTCACACCCAGTCAGATCCTTCTAACTGGGGCATTTTTTTTATATATAGCCCAAATTTGGTGTGTTTTTCTTTGCCACTACGCTCGGCCATGAGCTGGCTTAGTAGCAAAGAGGGGCATCTGTAAACACCCCAAATTTTAACTCACCTCCCCAGCATTTCCACCAAACATCATCATGCAGCTTTTGAATCGCCAGAGGGCAAAATGGTCATTTTCTGAGCTCGAACCTCGCAAAAGTCCAAATTTCATCTACAACTCTCAAAATTTCTCTATTTTGTCTCAGATGTT
The DNA here is from genome assembly GCF_984573655.1 of Nuphar pumila. NCBI lineage: Eukaryota > Viridiplantae > Streptophyta > Magnoliopsida > Nymphaeales > Nymphaeaceae > Nuphar > Nuphar pumila. The sequence continues at coordinate 43,231,898 of NC_143261.1, forward strand.
CAAAATTTTACTCCTGACAGAAGACAAGAATCTTCAAGTCTTGGTTCAAGATTCTATTGCATAAGACATGACATTGCATATCATTGCATGAGCATTTCATATCACTGCACTGCACAACATGTCATTTCGAGGTCCAGAACTCTCGATTTCAAAATTTTCAATCCAGATTTGAATTTCAACTCTTTTCAAAATTGATTTCAAAACCCTGGGTCTTCAAAATTATCAATTCTTCCCATTTTACCCCCAGGGCTCTGAATTTCAAAATATTTTCTCAGCAAAACAATCTGGATAATTTTCAATAAAGTTCAACTCAGATTTTGCCTTTTGTCAGCTACTTCAACTATCAGTCTTTTACAAAATCGCCCTACAGGGGCGAACTCTTTTCAAAAATTTATATTTTACCAATTAGTCCAGATTTTATGAAAATTCCAAAAAGAGGTTGTTGTCTTGTCCTTATTTCAACAAAGAAGCAATGTGGGACCCACATTGAGGTGGTGTCACACAGGCTTTTCTTTTGGAAAAATTTGAATTTTTGAAAAACCCAAAAAAATAGGAGCCTTGTCCCCTGGATTGGCGCCACTTGTCTTTTCTCTCTCCTCCCATTTCCATGCCAAGTGTCAGTGTGGGGCTACCTTAAGAAGCCGCCACATGTCATCCCATTTATCTGCCATGTGTCAGTATCCACCATACCTATCATGCGCCATGTGTCATTCCAAAGAACACCAGGAGATGCCAAGTGTCATAGGTTGTCCTGTCTAGAAAAAGTGGAGGCTTGTCTCCTCTGAGGTGGCGCCACTTGAAGTGTGTCTCCTGCAGAGGACACGTGTCAACCTCTCCCTCCTTCAGAAAAAGTAGCCTGACACATGTCTCTCCCTACCTTTCTCAGAAAAGTAGGAGACACGTGTCACTCCTAGCTTCCTCCAGAAAAGGTAGGCTTGTCCCCTCTGAGGTGGCGCCATTTGGAGTGTGTCTCCTGCAGATGACACATGTCATTCTCTACTCTCCTCAGAAAAAGTAAATGCCACGTGTCACTTCCTACTCTCTTTAGAGAAAGCTAGAATTCAAATATTCAAATCTCTCTAGAGGTGGCGCAAATCCTGAACTTCACCTTTTCCATTTTGTCTGAGATGGCGCCACATGGCTTGGGCCTCCTTCTCTTCTCTCTGCCACGTGTCATTCTCTGCTTCTTTCAGAAAAAGCAGGTCACACATGTCTCCTCCAGCCTCCTTCAGAAAAAGTAGAGGACACATGTCACTCTTGGATTCCTTCAGAAAACAACCATTCAAAAATTTTCAGACAAGAGCTAGGTGGCGAAAATCCTGGAGTTCTACCTTTTTCTACTTTGAATATGAGGAAGCCACATGTCCCTTGCTTTTCCCTTCTGCCACATGGCATCGTAGGAGCCACTCTGAGGAAATGCCACATGTCCATCCTTCATTCCTCCAGAGCCAACCTCCATTTGAAATTCAAATTCACCTTCTGAGGTGGCGCCATTTGAGAAGACTTCTCCAGACAACTGACACTTGTCTGCCACATGTCCAAACCTCCCTGCATCAAAAAAAGTAGAACCCCCCCCCCCTCTAAGGTGGCGCATTTTGATTCTTCCAGTCTTGTTCATCTGCCACATGGCAGTGTGGAACCCCCCTAAGGTGGCGCCACATGTCAGCCTCTCCTTCCCTGCAGAAAAGTAGAATTTGAATTGCTCTGAGGTGGCACAGTCTGCTTCCTCCACTCCTATCCTTCTGACACATGGCAAGAGCCTCCAGAGATGGCGCCACATGGCATGCTCCTACTGTTTCCAGCTTTACACCTCAGAACACCTTTTGAGGTGGCACCAATCCAGAGTCCCACTTGGCTTCAGATTTTATTTTTATTTTATTTTATTTTTAATAAAAGTAGCCCACCATGAGGTGGCGTCACCTGAGGACTCCCTACAAAAGGCGATTTTGAATTTCAAACTCCAAGAGAGCACCCTCTGAGGTGGCGCCATCTGGGAGCTTCCTGCAGAGAAAATCAAGCAAACCAAATTTTGAAAATTTTCAAATCCTGCTGAGGTGTCTCACTCACAAAATTCTTATTTTTTATTTTCTCAAAAATCAAAATAGCACCCCTGAGATGGCGCCACATGGAGGGCTCAGATTGAGCCTGTTTGAAATTCAAATTTTTCAGAAAAAATCTATAAAAACAAGGGTTCACGCCCAGCCTAGGGAGACCATCTTTTGAGAACTCCTGTTTGACTTGAAAATTCGACCTAGTCTTCTTGAGAACCCGATTTTGCACTTTGGAATTCACGCCCCCTTTGGCTCAGTGAAGAAGGCACGGTGGGTCAATTTTGGTGAATCATCCGAAGCTCGGATCGAAAGACGAAGGAAGCCCGTAATAGCCGTCCCTTTCAAGAGCTTCAACGCTGCCTAACGAAGCAAGGTGCACCTCTTTTCCTCTTGATTTGATTTCATAATTCGATTCGAGAGTCGTTTGAAGAAAGAGCTCATCCGAGAGATGGATTGAGCTATTCTCATGAAACGGCATATATAAAAATACATGATTATGCTTCTTTGATGATTTTTAGCATTCATGCATTTAGCTAGTTTTAATTTGCATTTTATTTTGTTTATTTAGCATGTTTCATGAATTAATTAGGATTAATTTAGCATTTATTTCAATTCTGCTCATTTTCAATAGTTCTCTGTTTTTGTCAGTCAGTCCACACATCATTTCATGCATTTATTTTTTATTAAAAATCCCCAAAAAATCACGGAATGCGCCCTAGGTGTCCCTAGAATTTTGCCAAAAATTAAGAAGCATTTGAAGTGGTTTACTGCGGTAAACATTCAAAATGGCAAGTAGGGTTTTGCTACCCGGGATGCGTTTTAAAAATTATATTCCAACTTGTAAAATCGAGATCTCCCTCATGGGAGATCCGATTTTCGATCCGAAAAATGTTCCAAACGCGAGCGAATGTCTAGTTTGTAACCTGATTTTCTCAGATTTTTATGATTTTTGTTAGTATCTGACAAAAATCCTAGAGCTCGGGACACGTGTCAGAGCCTGATTTGGGCCTCTGAGATTTTGGATCGACTTAGGGCTGTGGGTTCTCTTTGTGTGTTGCTCAAAATCCAAAACTGTAAAAAATGAAAGTTATCTCAGAGATGTCCTCTGTTTGCATCTGGAAGCCTGTGATTTTTAAAACAGCTGTGATATCTGTTTAGGATTTTTCTTGTCAGTCCTCTGTTTTTGTCACATTTGTCTGTCCTGTTAATTTAGGCAGAAAAAGTTATATTTTTTATCTATATTTATGTTGATCAAATGCCAAAGTCATGAACATAAAAGTTGTCTATGTAATTGTCATGAGCATCTATGTTAAATATTAGAAATTTCCATGGCTGTTTTCTATTTATTTAGCATTTTAGATCAGATTAGGGTGATTTTTACCTCTGTCAGAACTAAATCCCTGTTAGCGAACTCACCATGGCTCCAATCCTGAGGCTGTAAAAATAAAAAATGTTCCATTTCGGGTCCTTTATCAGTCTGAAAAATATCAGAAGTTTTCAAGGAGTAAATCTTGCATTATCATATTAGGCATTGCATTTGGTTCGGATCCATAGGCAAAATCCACCATTTTAGGATTTCCTTTAAATTTTAGCATTTAAATTATATCATTTCATGATTTTTAGAATTCTAGGCTGTTTATCAAAGTAGGTAGATGCTTCATACCAAATTTTGTGCAATTTAGAATCCATTTGAGGTTCGGATTAGCCATAATACCAAAACAGGGTCCCGTAGGACCCGGATCCAAGTGAAAAACAAGCGAAATTCGTTATTTTGGATAAATTGCAAAATGTCAAATTCTGATTTTACAGTCCTAATGTATTTAGCAGCATGTCATAATGTCTCATACTGCATTTCATCATCATTTGAGTCAATTTGAATTTCAAAATCTCAATTTTATCAAAATTTCCTTCAAAAACCCTGATTTTAAAAGTATAACTTTAATTTTAGGGGTATTTTGGTCATTTTGACCCCAATTCCGAATTTCAAACTATTTTCCACCGAATTTCCTGCATTTATATCATTTCAAATATCAAGGAAGCATGAGATTAGGGTTTATGTCCAATTAAATCCAATAATTTCAGAATATTATTGGAAAATCTTGGAAAAACCCATATATATGAGCTAACCCCATTTCAAGGTTTGGTAGGGACATTCAAAAGAAGGAGCTGAAGTCTGCAAATTGCTTTTATTTCATTTATTTAGTGATGTAATAATGTAAATTTTGGAATAAGAGATTTAATTTTCTGCTTAGACTAGGATGCATATCATATAGTTTAAATTCATGCAATATCCTGTTTCTATGATTCATGCATTTTATTTCAAAAGCACTATGGATGTACACGAATGGCACGTGCACCAACTCTTAGGGAGTTGATGGACTCGGTGGAATCCATATTTACGGCCCTAGTCGGAATATGGACGAGACCCAGATCCATCATCTTTCTACTAGTCACATTGAGCCTACACTCTTAGGCTATCTTAAAATGCACATCATATTTCCAATGTTTTCAAAGCATTGTGCATTAAATCAAATAAACTCGGAACATGTTCATGGCCACAGTCAGAATATGTGAAGGATTTATTTTGACTTAATACACATTTTTTTTCAACAAATTTCTTAGAAAATCTTTCAAAGTGCATTCATTCACTCATATCATTCGCATCATGAAATCATTGGTTTTCTCATAATTTTCTTAAGAAAATTTCATACTCAAGAAATCGATTTCTCAAGAAACTCTGAGAATTTTTCAAAATTGGTTTTCCCAAGTCAATTTTTTCCACAGTTCCATGGAAAAGTTTATTTTCTCAAGATTTTCAAAAGAAGTCTCTCATCTTTCTCAAAATCAAAATCGATTTCCAAGTGTTTCAAAGCTAAGATTCCCAGGATTTCAATTTCCCAAGTTTCAAATTTTCCTTCTCCACAAGGGTTTTCCCATGTATTTCAATCATTTTCCCAAGAAGACTTTCAAAACTTGAAGCTTTTTTTTCTAAGAAGTGTTTCCCTTTTCAAATGCTCACCTTTTTCAAAAGAATCACTTCCATTTTCCCAGAATTTTCAACCATTCGTGATTTTCCCACATCTTCATGAACTTTCTCGTGATTTCAAAACCTCTTTCACATTAGTTTTCCTGAGAAATTGACTTTCATTTTTTTCCTGAGAAATTCTTTTCAACTCCAAATATGTTCCAAGCATACATCATGTTTTCCCAAGCTGCATTTTCCAAAATCTCATAGCACATGCCTGAATTCTTTGTGCATATAGGGTAGAACACGATTTTGATGATTTAACTAAGTCAAGCACAGTTTTGGTCCTTGGTTCGATTACCCCTGTTAAAGGCGGCAGGAACGGTCGAACCTCGTACCGACAGGTCGAGCCCCATCCCATGGATTTTCCCGCAATTTGCAAAACGGAGGCGAGTATTTCAAAACATTTTCCAAAATCCGGTCAAGTTTGAAGCACGAAAATGTTTTCCTCTCTCTCTTCCGCAAGGAAGGGAAGACGGGGAAAAATTTGGCGACGAGAATAGGTTTGGCGACCGTGATGGGACCTGTCCTTGTTTGATCTAAATTGTGCTTGACTTAGTTTAATTATCAAAATTATGTTCACAAAATGTCAGCTCTTTTACTTTCAATATCATGTGAGCCTAGGAGCCTAGATTCTGACCTAGCTGACATTGACTGCATATAGCTTAGGCATGGTTTGGTAAGACCAGATTGAGGAGAAATTTTTATGCTCACATAGACTTAGGTCTAAACACAACTCTCCTCAATTTAGGATCTGAATGCAAATAATGTATGCCTCTTCAAAGTTTTCAAAATCTATCTCTCTAGGATTTAGAGCCCTCTATTTCTTGCATGTGATCATTTTTCAAAATCTCCATTACCTATCATTACCCGGTCTTCACGTTGCTGGGCTCTCTTCCAGAACCCTAGTTCGGGACAGAGCCTCACAACTGGGCCACTTATTTGGGTTAACGCCCCCCTACCACATATCGCGGGTCACAGTCCGAAGTATATCGGTAGGCGCTCAAGTATGTTGGAAAACCTTACCTTAGAACCGGAGTTGAAATTCTATGCCACGTACCTCGGATTTCGGTTCGAGTATATCGGCATAACTGGATTGGACAAAGATGATCTGAACCTAGAGTTAGGATTAGGATCCTACAGCTGTTTTCAAAGTGATGCATCTAGAGTCAGCCTTGTAGGGAATGCTGAATGTGCATAAATGTTTGTGCAGGATGTGATTGTATATATGATTTCCTCAATTCTTTCCAAAGTTTTCCAATTTATCAGACCTTTTTCAAAGTACCCTTATTTTCCACAAGGTCATTTTCTCAAACCCTGGATGATTTTCTCAAATATCCAATTTCTTTCAAAACTCCAGGCGATTTCACATTCTACCTTTCTACTGGATCTCGAATTTCCAGTTGCATTGATATCCTGCCTGCAAAATGTTTTCGAAATTTCTCACATTTTCCCAAAAGTCTCATTCTAAGTCTTCCTCTGTTTTCAGTTCAATGGCATCCAGTCAAGTCGATCCTATCTTTCCTGAAGGTCACATCTCCTACGAGGTGCGACAAGGTCGTCCTGAACATCGAGCCCTTAGCACCGGAACTTTCATTCCCCGGTGGTACTATTCCTGGCTAAAAAGCTTTTCCCGAATGTTCCCGGACCATTTGAGCGAGTGCGGATTAGAACTGGCGTCAGCAGTCGGAAAGCAGACCATCAATGGCAACCTGATCCATGCAATGTCCGAGCGATGGAATCCTCGAACGTGTACCTTCTGGTTCCCATGGGGAGAGATGACCGTTTTAATGGATGAATTTAAAGAAATCATGGGGTTGCCAAAACCAGCCGGTCAACCAGGAGAGCCAATAGAGCATCAATTCCTTATCAATGTTAAGGGTTTGGACCCCCGAGACTCCTTAGCTCGTATGACAGGCTGCCGATCTTGGCCTCTGATCCAGTTGGAAGGAAATGAATATGTTGACCTACTTGAGTTGTACCGCCAGTACGGGACCTTCGTCGAAGTCAGCTCGCTATCAAGAACAACCAAAGAAAGGATTCAGAATGCAATGGTTCTGTGCACTGTAGGATTATCCCTCTTCCCAGATGGACAAAACTACATGGACATCAGAATAATTCAGCTTATGACAAGATGGGGAAGTCGGCAAACCAATCGCCTCTCCATAGCCATGGCAGCGCTCGCCTTCCTATATCGAGGTCTGACTCGATTCTCACTTGGAGAATCCATTTTAGTTGAAGGATGCATCTACGCACTTCAGTCCTGGTTTTTCCAACATGTCCCAGCCCGAGCAACCTCTTTCAGATACAATGGTCAAGAACTTCTCCTAGTGTCGCAGTACCGAACCATGATCAACAACATTCAGCAAGATGATATCGTTTGGGACTATTTTGATCGGCAAATATCTCCTCCCAGATATACCTACGCTTATGGCAAGCGGTTCAAGTTGCTGGGACCTTTCTTCTGCACTTACTACCAACCAGAGAGATGTGTTCGGCAGTTCTCCCAGAGGCAGCAGTATATCGAAGCCCGACTGTTATTAGGAGTTATGACAGAGTTCGATCTCACCTCCGCACAATGGTCTGGGGCATATCATTCTGCCCGCTACAGCTAGGATTCCTTTGTCTCTCTTAAAATCTTTCCAAGTCCTAGAGTGTCTGCCGACTATCGTGAATGGTGGCAAATTGTTTGTCCCCCACCTCTTTGTCAAGATCAATAAAGTCATGTTTCCTCATTTCTATAAAATTGTCTCTCTTTCCATTGTGGTTTGACGACCTCGCCTAGGTAACAAGGCATATTTTCGTTGTTTATTTCTTTTGCAGAAGGAATGACAACACAATTGTCGTGATTCCCGCAACGACTCAGTCCCTAGTAATGGGATATCTTTTTCAAATTGTCTACCATATTTCCAGCAAATATTTCTTCTAAAAAATCAATTCCTACAAAATCTAATCGGTCTTTGCCCTGCAGAGAGCATCCACAACATTTGATGGTGCAAACAAGATCAGGCAAAAGGACAGCAACACCGCAGTACTCGTCAGCCTCGGAAGAAGAAATGGGTTCCCCCGATCCGAGAAGAGTCAAGAGCAGCAGCAAGAAGATGATGGCATAGACCCTCAAATGTATGCCATGTTTCGAAAAATGATGAACAAAATGATGAATGAGCAGCCCGAGACCAGCTCAGAAAGAAATCCATTCAGAGAAAGGTTCCATGGTCACAGGGGTAAGAAGGCTCCCAAGAAGCAAATCCAGCCAGAAGAGATTTCGGATGAATCAGAATCAACTGAAAATACTGATGAAGAATATGAGGTGACTCCGGCATTTCAGAAACGTGGCCAAAGTAAAAGCCGCAGATCAAAGAGCAGAGAGGCAGAAGAGCCTTTGCAAGCGCAGTTCAAGGAAATGGCCCGAGTTGTCAAGGATCTGCAAGCCCGCGACAAGGGCAAGAAAGTCTTCACCAGTAAGGACTTCTATGATGGCTTAGAAGGGGATGACGATCTAATTCGACGGCTCTGGCGACCCAAAAGCTCATCTCGCCACTTTCTTTGTTGAATGCTCTCGGTTCAAGAGGGACAACCGAGCATTGTTTCTATGCTTCCCCCGCAGCTTGGAAGGAGTTGCTGCTAAGTGCTATGCTGAGCATATCAACCCCATCGAGCTCAAGGAGTTCGATAAAGTTGTAAATCTCTTTATTGAACGCTTCTTGTTCAACACAGAGGTGCTTCCTACATTGAGTCATCTCTGCAATTTAAAGCAGAACGAGAATGAAAAAGCACAGGATTTCATTCACAGATGGAGATTGGCCTGCAACAAAATGAGAGATCCTATCTCGGAAAGGCACGCCCTGTCCTTAATCCTTAACAACTTTTCGCAGCTGTTAAGAGGATTGATCTCCACAGCACCATCCAGGACCTTCATTGAGCTGACTGAAAGAGCCGAATGGCTCGAACTGAGTATGGAAAATGGAGTCTATGAAGGCTTCACATTCTCCAAGAACAACTCCCAAGGTGAGCAGAAAAAGAAAGCTCACTTCACTTATTCTGTCAGCAACAACAACAAAGGCCGAAATCAGCACAAAGGGCAGAAGAAAGATTACTACTACGGCATAAGCAGTTCGAACAACAAGGACCAGAAAGGAAAGCCTGCTCCTCAGTACAACAAGCCTCCTCAGCAGGATCAAGGGCCGAAACTGCGTGAGAAGACCAAACATGAAGGAAGGAGTTACGAGAGAAAGTTTACCCCTCTTGACCAAACACTCGAAGATGTGCTCGAATATATGCTGTCAAAAGAAATGGTCAAGTTGCCCAGATTGGCCGATCCCCCTGTGCCCATGGGGAAATGGAAAGATCAGTTCTGCAAGTTCCACAGGACAGTGGGACACAACACTCAGAACTGTTTTGTTCTCAAAAACATCATACAAGACCTCATTGAAAAAAATCTTCTAGTGGAAGGAGAAGAAGAAGAGAAAATAGACATTCTCAATCACCCCTTCCCTTCGCACACCACAGCTGTAGTGTCTGTGCGGCCATTTCTACCGCACGAGCATATCAAGCCATGTTCTGCACATGATCTACAAGTTCAGCATCAGGTGTCAGTGCTACGACAAGCAGCTCCTGATTCTAAGAAGATGGACTTAATCTCAGCATTCGACAAAATGAAAGTTTCGGAAGCGTCTATAAAGTCAGCCCCCAAGTCAAAGGGAACTCCTGACTTCTTCAAGCAAATTATCAAACCCAGGCTGGAGAATTCAAGTCAGAAGCCTCTGACCACTCTATCCAATGTCTCCATCCTTGACTTGGCCAAGAATTCTAGCAAGCACCAGCAAGTACTGGATGATTTACTCAAAAAAATCAAGGTTAAGCCCAGTACCACTCCTGAAGACATGGCACAGATTGTGAACTCCGCCATGACCAATGCACCAATTACCTTCTCGGATGAGGACCTTCCAAATCCTCATTCCTTTCACAATAATGCTCTTTACATCGTCGTTCGGGTAAGGGAAATGACAGTACCCCATGTGCTAGTAGATGGAGGCAGCAGCCTCAATATATGTCCCGAGATGACCGCAAAAGCATTAGGGATCAAAGATGAAGAATACATCCCAGATCCCATCACAATATATTGATTTGACAACCATGGTCAAACGGCAAAAGGGAAGATATTTCTGGAGGTATTCATCAACTATTCGGTGCACTCCGTCCTTTTCCATGTGGTTAATGTGCCACCCACCTACAACTTGCTGCTTGGAAGGACGTGGATTCACAATGCTAATGCAGTGCCTTCCACCCTGCATCAATGCGTAAAGTGGTCAAAAGGTGGAATGATTACGACAATACTGGGAGAAGACCCAGAAGAAAGGCTCCCGCAGCCCATGATTCCCCGATCATCATTCAATGCAGATATTCCCAGCATCAGGGAAAGTGAAGAGATCAGTCACGGAGAAAATTGAGAAATACTCCCGACATCATCAGAGTCATCTCTACACACGGTAGCCACGACCCAATGGAGAGGTCCTCAATTCTTCAAGGTTGGAGGCCGAATCGACTATAGCACCATTAAGGATCACCCCTTGTTTCCTCAATTCATGAAGACAAGAAAGGGATTTGAGTTACTCCTAAAGCATGATTATCAACCCTTCAAGGGACTAGGCAAGAACGAGGACTGTCGCATCGAACCAGTGATCCAGATACATTGTCCCCACAGAGCAGGACTTGGGTTCTCCAGAGGAAGCTCGTCAAAGAAGACTGTTTTTGTCAAAGGGGCACAATAAAGACCATTTGTTATTTCTTTCCATTCTTTCCAAAATAAATGTCTCATTTTATCAAATGTCATTGATCAATTCAATCAATAAAATTCCAAGTTTCTTTGTCTATCCGGATGCCATCTACTCCCTTTCTGTCTCTTCATTTTATAATTCAATGCCATTTTATGCATGGTTCTCTTCAAATGATTGCTTGTCTTACTATAGGCCGATTTATCTGAACCAGATTTCTTCTCCAAAATTTCAGAATGACTTCTCGGACAATCAAGAAGCTCGTTCTCAATCCCAAGGCTTTTCAGAAATCGGCAGCAATTCACAGAATCAAAGCAAGCACCGAAAATGATAAGAGTGCAAAGCAGTTAGATGATTGTGCAGAATATGATCAGTCTCTTCAGGAATTACCAGAATTCGCCTCAGTTCAGAATCAAGATGAACCATCTCCTCTAGTACAAGATCCGACTGAAGAGGTCAATATCGGTTCAGAAGAAGATCCCAAAATTCTCCAGATCGGAACCGGTTTGAGTCCAGAAGAGAAGGAAAGACTTACAGATTTTCTCAAGCGGCATGAAGAAGTGTTCGCATGGACATATGAAGACATGCCGGGCTTAGACCCCAAATTAGTCGAACACCGTCTTGTCTTAAAGCCGGAGGCTAAACCAGTTAAGCAGAAGCTGAGAAAAATGGATCCAAGAATAGAACAACAGGTCAAAGAAAGACTTGAAGATTTGCTCAAAGCAGGATTTATCCGAGCTATTGACTACCCGGATTGGTTAGCCAATATCGTCGTTGTCCCAAAGAAAAGTGGCAAAGTGAGAATTTGCATAGACTTCAGAGACCTCAACAAGGCAACTCCAAAGGATGACTACCCACTTCCAAGCATCGATCTTCTAGTCGATAGCACGGCAGGACATGCCATGTTCTTTTTCATGGATGGATATTCCGGCTGCAATCAGATTAAGTTAGCCGCCCGTGACCAATCAAAAACTTCCTTCACTACGCCTTGGAGCACTTTCTGCTATACAGTTATGCCTTTTGGGCTCAAGAATGCTGGAGCAACATATCAACGGGCAAGGGCCGTTATATTTCACGATCAGATGCGCAAAATCATGGATGCGTATGTTGATGATATCCTCATGAAATCTAAAGAGGGAGAAGATCACATCGAAGCACTTGATCAAGTCTTTAAGCGACTCATCCTTTATAAGTTAAGGCTTAACCCGCAAAAGTGTATCTTTGGAGTCGAATCAGGCAAACTGTTGGGTTTTCTGGTCAGCAAAAAGGGAATTGAAGTTGACCCAACCAAAGCAAAGGCTATCATTGATATGCCACCCCCAAAGAATCTCAAAGAACTGCGTAGCCTTTAAGGACGTATGCAGTCAATCCGACGATTTATTTTCAACTTGGCAATGAGATGCGAACCTTTCAACCACTTGCTCAGAAAAGGAGTGAAGTTCGAATGGGGACCGGAATGTCAACAATCGTTCGATCGGATCAAAAAGTATCTTCTCAATCCTCCAATCCTGAAACCGCCAGAATTGGAAAAACCTCTTTTGCTATACATCTCAGTCAATCAAGTCGCATGCGGCGGATTCTTGGCACAATACAAAGAGGGCAGCTTGATAGAGCACGCCATCTATTACGTGAGTAAGACTTTCATAGATTATGAAAAGAGATACTCTCAAATAGAGAAGACCTGCCTAGCTCTGGTATGGATGTGTCAGAAGCTAAGACACTATCTGCTAGCATCTGAAGTCAAAATCTTATCTAAACTCAATCCTCTCAAGTACATCTTGGAGCAACCTTTCCTAAGCGGACGGGTCGCAAAATGGCAAGTCTTATTGATGCAGTATGACTTAGAATACGTTTCGCAGCAATCAATTAAAGGACAAGCAATTGCAGATCAATTGGCAGACTTTCCTTTGGCAGAAGAGGTGAAAGCCGAAGATGACTTCCCTGATGAGCAAATTTGCAATATCCAGCAATTTCCAGTCTGGAATTTATTTTTCGATGGTTCTAAGAACATGTCCGGAATAGGCATCGGAATCCTATTAATCACTCCTGAGAAGGAGATGATTCCATTTTCTCTCAAGTTAGATTTTCAATGTACCCACAATATGGCTGAATATGAAGCCCTGATTCAAGGTCTAAACATTCTACTAGACTTCAATGTTAAGAGAGTGCATGCCTACTACGACTCATTACTTGTTGTCAATCAAGTTCGAGCCGAATGGAAAGTCAAAGATCAGAAGCTATTTCCCTATCAGAAAATTGTTTCAGCTCTTGTCAGCAAGTTCGAAGAATTTCAGTTATTCCGTATCAAGAGAGACTTCAATCAAGTGGCCGATAGCCTAGCCAGTTTAGGCTCCATTATGGCATTCAAGAATGGAGAATCTTGTCGCTCTTTTGAAATTGGCAGACTTGACCAATCTGCTTTCTTTCCAGCAGAGCAAGTAAACCAGGCTGAGCAAAAGAAGAAGCCTTGGTATTACAACATCAAAACTTTCATAGAAACTGGCGAATTTCCCCCAGAATTCTCAAAGAAAGAGCAGCGAGCAATCCAACGTATGTCCACTCGATACTTCATTCTGGCGAACGTCCTATATCGTCGAGGATTCAGTTCAGAGTATTCCAGATGTTTAGATGAAGACGAAGCCAAAGAAGTCGTGCGAGAAGCACAGGAAGGCATCTATGGTGGCCTTTTCGGCTACCAAACCCTTGTCAAACAAATCATCAGACCAGGTTACTACTGGAAGACTATGCAACAAGACTGTTATCATTATGTGAAGAAGTGTGTGCAATGTCAGATACACGCACCTTCCATCCATGCTCCGACAACATATTTACAATCTGTTGTTTCTCCGTTGCCGTTCTCCATGTGGGCCTTCAATGTCGTAGGTCCCATCACTCCTTCAGCTTCAAATGGCCACAAATACTTCCTGGCCGCAACAGAATACTTCACCAAGTGGGTAGAAGCTATCACTCTTCGCACAGTAGAGGGCCGACACGTGGTCTCTTTCATTCACAAGAACATCCTTTGCCGTTTCGGCATCCCACATGACATTGTGTCAGACAATGGCAGTCATTTCTAGAATGAAAAGATGAAGACATTCTGCTCAAAGTTTAAAATCTATCATCATTTTTCCGCTCCCTACTATCCTCAAGGGAATGGTCAGGCAGAGGCCACCAACAAGATTTTAATTCGTATCTTGGAGCGAACTGTGGAAACAGGCCGTGACTGGCATGAGAAGATCCACGATGCACTATGGGCCTACCGAACCACCATTCACACTCCAACGAACGCTACTCCATCAGAATTGGTCTATGGAACAGAAGTAGTATTGCCGCTATATGTTCAGAAGCCCGCTTTGAAATTTGCTTCACTTCTACAATTACCTCTTGATCAATATCAGCAGCAACGACTAGTGCAACTAGACTTACTCGACGAGAGAAGGCTAAAAGCAGTAGAGCATGCTCAATCTTATCGCCAGAGAGTAGCCAGGCAATATGCGAAGTCTATCATCGAAAGAAGATTCAAAGTCAATGATTTAGTACTTTGATCCACAGCTTATCTCAAGCATCGTCCCGGCGGCAAATGGTCGCCAAATTGGGAAGGTCCCTATGTTGTCAAAGAAGCATTACCCTGCAACTCATATCGGCTCATCAATGCCGATGGGGTAGAATTGCCAGATCCCATTAATGCTCGACACTTGAAAAAGTTTTATACTTGAAACATTTATTCTCCTCTTGTAATCCTTCCTGTTTCCTTCAAATAATGATCCAACTTTCTTTCCCAGTTATACTGGGGCATTTTTAAAATTTTGTTTTGTATGCAGGCAGGATAAACAAATTCCTCATTTCACGCACGTGTGCATTCATATGCATCAATTCATATTCATTTGCATTCAACTGCATTAACAACAATCTAGTCAATATTGGGATTTCAACAAACAGTCCCATCACGATTCCTAATGATTCAAAATTGAAAGGTAATCACCAATACTGAACCAAAACCCAGCGCTCGAACTGGTATTATTTCAAAATCCAGTATTCAAACTGGTACATTTTCAAAATCCTAACTTTTTGGAAAACCGAGTTCCGACTCGGGCTTTTATTCAAATCATTTTCTTCTGTTGATCCGGGTTCCGACTCGAGATCTCATCATTCGAGCTCTAACTCGAGTTCTTCATTTTTTCATTTGTTGATCCAGGTTCCGACTCGAGATCTCTTTATACATTCGAGCTCCCCATTTTTCTTTATTGATCCGGGTTTCGACTCGAGATCTCTTTGTCTTATCCAAGTTCTAATTCAAGCACTTCATTTTCTTTTGTTGATCCGAGTTCCGACTCGTGATCTCATTATCTTGTTTGAGCTCTTCAATTTCTTTTGTTGGTCCGAGTCCCGACTCGCGATCTCATTACCTTATTTGAGCTCTAATTCGAGCCTTTCATTTTCCTTTGTTGATCCGGGTTCCGACTCGTGATCTCATTACCTTACTCGAGCTCTTCATTTTCTTCTGTTGATCCGGGTTCCGACTCGAGATCTCTTTATTCATTCTAGCTCAAATTTGAGCCCTTCATTTTCTTTTGTTGATCCGGGTTCTGACTCGTGATCTATCTACATCATTCGAGCTTTGATTTGAGCTCTTTATTTGTTGATCTGGGTTCCTACTCGTGATCTCTGTATTTTATTTGAGCTCTGACTCGAACTCATCATTCTCCTTTGTTGATCTAAGTCATTTCGACCCTCAGGGTCTGTCAATTGCTCAAATTTGATATTTTGCCTTCCAAATTCCAACTTAAATCTTTGAATCAGGCAATTCTCAATTTCAAATACCAATTTCCAATTTTCGACCTTCGGGTCAACCAATTTCCAATTTTCGACCTTTGGGTCAATCAATTTCCAAAATTTTGACCTTTGGGTCAATCAATTTCCAATTTTCGACCTTCGAGTCACTCAATTTCCAAATTTTGACCTCTTTGGTCAAATCAATTCTCAATTTCGACCGTTAGGTCATCCAATTTCGACCTTCGGGTCATTCAATTTTCAACAACCAATTTTCCAATTTCCAATTTCGACCTTCGGGTCAATCAATCTCAATATCCAATTTCAATCATTTTCTCTTGCGAGAGACCCTTTTTAGGGAGAGTTCGAGGGAGCTCGTTCTTTTCGCATTCTATCCAACTCATTCACTTAGCCCCTTTTCAGGGAGAGTTTGAAGGGACTCGCGTCTTTGTGAACCGTTTGCAAAACAATTTCCAATTTCACACGAGGAACCCTTTTTAAGGGAGAGGCTCGACGGAGACTCGCTTTTCTTGTGACCCCCCAATTTCATACTAGGCCATTTTCATGAAAGACCCTCTTTGCAGGGAGAGTGGGATGGACTCGTTCCTTTCACAACCCAATTTTCAGACCTCACTATTATCGGCCCCCTTTCCATAAGAGAAGCCTAATATTAGGGAGCTTTGACGAAAGCTCAATTTCTCTTCGAAAGTTCGTTTTGCAAACACCTCCTCTTCAGGGAAGAGAGGAGTATTTCCCATTTCCCATTCAGGTAAGGGCCAAGCCTGAGTCTCTCTTTTTGGGGAAAAAGAGAGGAGAATTTTCGTCATGGATGTATTGAGCCAGACTTCAGATACTCACTTTCACCAAGGATTTCAAGAAAATTTTGTCAATTTGTCAAATTATTTGTTGATTTCAGAATCTTTATTGCACTAATCTCTATCTCAATTTACCTTCAGCATTACTTCCGAAAGAGTGAAGCTTTTGCGAGAAGAGATTCAAAATTCAAATTCTTTCTATTGGCCAACCAAAAGGATGAAGGATAAGTCCTCGATATGGCCAGAAAAGAAGATTCAATGTTACTGAAAAGCCGTAGATGATCGATATTGATCGCAGTCAATGGCGCATCTTTAAAGGCTATTCTTGTAAGGACGAGGCAGAGGAAATATCCTTAGTGCTAGAAAAGAGAGAATTTACCCAAGCCCTGTCTCCTCAGAATCACCTAAGCTGCAATTAAATATCGGCAAAAGGGATCTCTCACCTGTCGTCAAGATGAAGGCGAATTAGGCGAGTGGACCCCCGGGGCCAAAGAAGATTCGAAACATCTCCAAGATGACGGAGTTTGTGACGGATCCTTCCAGGGAAGGTCCAAAGCACTGTCAAGATGAAGGCAGATGCGATGAACCCCTCGACAATCCCTAAAAGGTATTTAATTTCAGCTATCATCCAAAGATCTTCCAGCCAATGAGCCAATATCATCAAAATAACCCATAAGCCAATATCATCAAAGGAGGACCGAAACATCTCCAAGTTGAAGGAGTTTGTGACGTACCCTTCCCCAAAAGAGAGGAAGAGAGGAAAAAGAAAGAGAGAAAAAAGTCAGAACATCTCCAAAATGGAGGAGAATGTAGCCAAAACACCAGAGAGCCAAAAGAGTGCAAAAAGATTAGCATGAGAGAAGCTCTCAGGATATCAAACTGTCAGATCTATCAAGAATCCTCTTTAAGTTTGTGAAATTCTATTATCAATACTCTTTCATCAACTGCTTTCATAATATCAAATTCTCTTTCCTGCTCATATCACGGAAATTGATAACTTCCTTGAAGAAGGTCAATTGCAAGCAATTTGGGTTTCCAATCTCCATTCTACAAAGTTAACCTTGTTTGGAGGTAATGCTTTGGGTAGAAAAAAAAAAAAAGAATATCTTTGCAACCATGTGCAACAGTTTCAAAAATTTTGAATCAACAACAAAATTTTCAAAATTTCCAACATTTTGACAATATGTTCTAGCTATCCTGACGTGAAGTGAGAGCTTGATGTTCATTTTCGATGCATCTCGACACCAATTTTAAATCCCTCTTAAGGACTTGATTCCTTCCCTTCTTTGAGAGTATGAACTCTCAGATTTGCACACTTCCCTGTGTCCCCACTGTCCCACCATAGACAGTCCCATTTCGGTTCGAGGTCGAACCACCAATCATTTCTCGCAAAAGCCAATTTCAAAACCTGATTTTAGTCTCAGCAATGAGACGCCCAAGATCAATCCCTTTTCAAGCTTTAGGGACCCCATTTTCCTTCCTTTTGCAAAAACCCCTGTCGAATTTATTGTGCAAAATCCGAAGGTTCCATCATGGTCTCTTCTTTCGAGGATTCCATCCATTTTCTGCCCGATCACGATAAGGGTACAAACCTGAGCCTCAATCAAAGAGGTATTCCATTTTCCGCCCGATCAGGATAAGGGTATAAATATGAGCCTCCTTTGATGAGGTATTCCATTTCTGCCCGATCAGGATAAGGGTACAAACCTGAGCTCAATCAATGAGGTATTTCCATTTTCAGCCCAATCAGGATAAGGGTATAAACCTGAGCCTCCTTTGATGAGGTATTCCATTTCAATGCCCAATCAGGTCAAGGGTACAAACCTGAGTCTCATTTCTATGAGATATTTCAATCCCCAATCAGGTTAAGGGTCAAACCTAAGCTTCGTTCCATGCGAGGTATTTCTGTCCCATCCAGGTTAAGGGCATAAACCTGAATTTCACTTTCGCAGAGAGAATCTTTCCTCTTCGTTTTCCATTTCATATCTACCATCTTCCTCGGGCTAATTTCTTCACACCCAGTCAGATCCTTCTAACTGGGGCATTTTTTTTATATATAGCCCAAATTTGGTGTGCTTTTCTTTGCCACTAAGCTCGGCCATGAGCCGGCTTAGTAGCAAAGAGGGGCATCTGTAAACACCCCAAATTTTTACTCACCTCCCCAGCATTTCCACCAAACATCATCATGCAGCTTTTAAATCGCCAGAGGGCAAAATGGTCATTTTCTGAGCTCGGACCTCGCAAAAGTCCAAATTTCATCTGCAACTCTCAAAATTTCTCTATTTTGTCTCAGATGTTCAAAATTTTACTCCTGACAGAAGACAGGAATCTTCAAGTCTTGGTTCAAGATTCTATTGCATAAGACATGACATTACATATCATTGCATGAGCATTTCATATCACTGCACTGCACATGTCATTTCGAGGTCCAAAACTCTCGATTTCAAAATTTTCAATCCAGATTTGAATTTCAACTCTTTTCAAAATTGATTTCAAAACCCTGGGTCTTCAAAATTATCAATTCTTCCCATTTTACCCCCAGGGCTCTGAATTTCAAAATATTTTCTCAGGAAAACAATCTGAATAATTTTCAATAAAGTTCAACTCAGATTTTGCCTTTTGTCAGTGTAAACACCCCAAATTTTTCTCATCCATTCTCAAACCACCCTCCTCAGGCAGTGCCAACTCTGTTAGGTCAGTGTAGGAGTCAAACCCCGAGTCTGTGTCAGAAAATCACCATTTTACCCATTTATATTAGGAAAATTACCATTTTACCCCTAGGTCATCCTGAACCCCAGTCAGTCGGAGTCAATTAAGCTCATTGGTTAGTTCAGAACATTTAGAATATCAGTCATCTCAAGCTCATCTGAGCTCATAATGAATAAACCATTTTCATTTCTGACCATTCCTGCCAAAATAGGATCATTTCTTCAGAAATGAGCTCATTTCTCACTCAAATCCAAACCAATTGTCTCAGAGTCAGTCATACTCCCCAGAGTCTAACTTGAGCTCACCAGAAGTTCAAGCGCTCTAGTTTCAGTTCAAAACCATTTCCAAGTGTCCAGGAGCCCATTTTAGTCCATTTCAGCTGAAATTGAGCTAAGTTCAGTCAATTGAGCTAGTGTTCGAGCTTCGATTTTAGTTCATGTCAGTATTACTGACATTTGTTCTAGCTCGAACCCAGCTCAGGTTCGTAATTCACTTTGCTTCAGTGATCATTCTGTACCATTTCTCTAAAAATGACAGCTTTTCTTGAAAATTCAGTTGGAAAGGTCAGTTGAGTCAGTGCCTGGTCAGTTTATTTGAGTTTTGAAACTCTAAAACCCAGCTCAATCTAGCTTATCTCAGTTCAATCCAGCTCAAACCCCAATTTTCAGTGTCACTCTGACCCAATAGTGTCCTGAAAACCATTTCTTGAGCTATTTTGCAAATTTTATCAATTTTAATGCTTTTTAAACTGATACAAGTGTCAATCGGGGTCTGACATCCAAAATTCTTTATTCAAGGTTAGCATTTTGCATAGAATTTCATGTCATTTCTCATCATTTCATATCATTTCTCAACATTTCATAACATTTCATCACATTTCATCACATTTCATTTCATTTTCAAAGTCCAGAACTCCAGTTTTATAAATTTCAATCCAGATCGAGTTTTAAAAGCTTTCAGAAATCAATTTCAAACCCTGGGTTTCCAAAATTGACATTTTTACCCCCAGGAGTCTAAATTTGGAAATATTTTCTCAAAAAAAAATAATCTGGATTTATTTCAAAGTCAAATATTTGAATTCTACACTGGATTTGCTTCGCAACGAGGTATTGAACTTCAAAATCCGAGCTCGTTTCAAAAACTGCCAAAAATAGCTCGTTTTCTCTGGAAATTTTCTAAAAAGACTATTTTACCCCTCTAATCGTCAAAATGAATTTCAAAAGTGGAATTTGGACCCGCTCTGAGATGGCCCATTCATTTACTTTTCTTTTTATTTATTTGTTTTTGTTTTTATTAATTTTTATTTATTTATTTTATTTTAGAGAGGTGGGACCCACAAGATGGTCACCCAAACCTCCAGCCCCTCTTTCCTTCTTCTTTCCTTTTTCCCTCCTTTTCTTTCTTTCCTTTCTTTTTCCCTTTTCTTTCTTTTTCTTCTTCCTTTCCTTCCTCCCTTCCTTTCCCTCTTGCCCAGCCATTCACGTAAAGGTTGTTTCCCTTTCCTTCCCTAATTAAAACTAAGAACTTAGGGAAAGAGATAATCTTCCCTAAGTTAAGAAAACCAAAAAAAAGAAAACAAAAGAAAAAGGCTACGGCTGCCCAAGAACCCATTCAACGCACTCTCCTCTCTCTCTCTCTCTCTCTCTCCCTTTAGCTCTCTCCTCCTCTCCCCTTGGCTGCTGCAGCCTCTCTCAGCCCAGCTCTTGCAACCTCCTCTTGCCATCTCCAACAGCACCCTTCCTCCATTACAACCTTGCAGCATCTTCACCACCGGTGTCCACCACCTCCCCATCGTTGCAGCCACTCGTTGGTCCAGCCAGCAGCTTTGGTGAAGCTTCCCCTTTGGTGACAGTAGCAGCCACTCACCTTCAAGCACAAACTGCAGTCATCAACTACAGCTACAACCCCTCTCTTGGTGGAACTCATCTCCAACGAAGGCACCATATGCCCAGCCCTCTTGGGCCAACAGGTTCAGCCATCTCAAGCTCCAACCACCTTCCACCGGGTCCAACCTTCACCTCCAACCTTGGATCACCACCTTCACCAGCCGGACCTCCTTCCTCCAGCCACTCCTCCCAGCCGGTTCAGCCATCTCCAGTCCTTCCAAGTGTAGCAGCATCACCATCATCTTCAGCTTCAGCTTCCTAGCACCCACCTTCATCACCATCATTTTCAACCTTGTTGCAGCCACACCTACCATCCTTTCCTTTAGTCGATCCAAGCAAAGACCCTTCCCAAGGTAAAATCCCTTACCTTCATAATTTTTTTTTATGATTCTTTTGCAAAGCCAGTTTTGAAATTGGATTTATATGATCAAAAGGAATATCTCATGGTTGTGGAATCTTGATTTACCATATTCAAGGTTGTAAGAGAGGTGATCCATCCAATGAATGGATCGGGTCCTTCTCGTCAATAACCAACATCAACCAACTTCGTATCTCCTTGATCTTCTTTAGTTTAAGCATGGTTTTCATATAAATCACACGTTTTAGGTATTTTGTTTAATTAGTTTTACCATTTTATAGGTATTTTACTTAGTTTTATTAGTACTTGCATATTAGTTATAGCATTTTTATTCAGGTGTTCAGTCCGGTCTTTATTTCATGTACTGATTCGCATTGTAAAATTCTGATAATTTCATGTTAAGAACGTGCATTTGTTTATGATTTCGCATAAAAAACCCAGATTGATTCGGGTTCTGAAACTTCATTTTAAAAATCAAACCCTAAATTGGGTTTTCTGTCTCTCTAAATTTTTAATTTCTGCTTTAGCAGAAAAGAACCTCCAGCACCACCCTTGTGGGAGAACTGGATTGTCCTCCAAAAATCACAGTGGATTATTAATTGAATATACTAATGATCTGGAAATTTTGAGGTTTTTCCAAGTAGTTTTGAATTCTGTAAAAAATCGGATTTCTCAGACCCCTGGAAAAATATTGATTTTCTTTCATCAGGGTATAGACAGACCCTAATGCACCGAGTCCATCCAATATGTAACCTATCTGAAAAAACTTTCAACATGAAAGTTGTTCCTAACATAATGTCCTGTCATTTCTAAAAATATGGGAATTTTTGGATCTGTTTCATTATTTTTCCCGGATTTTCTCTTTCTGTCTAACAGATTCCAATGTCCAGAAATCTCAGAGATTTAGGTCTCTGATAACAGTATGACCTTTTCCAAACCATAACCCGAATCCTAAGGGTGTCAAAAAATCAAATATTCCTATGTTTGTCAGGGACATTTTTCCACAATTTCAGCCTTTTTACCATCTGTGTTCTATTTTTTCCATATTTTCTACTGAAACCTATCTGTTTCTCCTAAATCCTAGAGTCGCCGGATTCCGATCCGACTTGCCGTAGTGTCACAGCTCCGACCATAGGTCAAAACCAGAAAGTGTAAAAGAAACAAATCCTTGCCTTACTGTCCTCTATCACCCCATAAAATTTGGGAAATTTATATGGAAATTTGATATCCTAAATCCCCTTTAGAATAAACATTTTAGGCAAAAATCACAAAATTTAGGGTTTTTATTTGAATTTCCATATTTAAAAATATAAACAAATTAGATTTTCGAGCTCCATTATTTTTTTAGGGTTATTTTAGGTGTCCATGCCAAATTTGGTTTAATTCCAAGTTCATTTGCTCCATGTGTTAGTTTATCTTTAAATTTAGAAGCAAAAATCAGGCGAAAATCAGGTTAAATTTGATATTTATGATATTTTCGCCATTTTAGGGTTTTTATCATGTACATAAGCATGTAGAATCATATTAGGGTTAATTTCAATCTCCTTTGCATTTCATATTTTTCAATTTTGCAAAATTTATTTCAGAAAACCCTGGTTTCAAGGCCATAATCTTGTTATCGGGGGTATTTTGGTCATTTTGACCTAAATTTCGAAATTTCAATTTCTAATTCTCCAAAATTTCATGCATATAATCACATTTTATCATATTATGTTTGATTTATTTCATTTGATTTTCAAAATTCCAAAATTTACAAAAAATCTTTCATAAAACCCTGATTTCAAGGTCATCAGGGGTATTTTGGTCATTTTGACCCCAATTTCGAATTTTCAAGTTTATTTTTTAAATTTATTCATTATTTATCATGTTTATATCAAAGGGGGTATGAATTTGGGTTTATATCTGAATAATATCCGATAATTTTCCATATTTTCGGATAAATTCAGAAAAACCTACATTTTTGTGCTAACATTGTTTTCTAGTTTTGCAGGAATATTCAAGAAGAAGACTTAGCCATTTTATTTCTTTATTTTATTCAATTCAATGTAAAAAGCAATGTAATATTTGGAATAAGAGTTACATTTCTGCTTAGAATAGGGCTGCATTGCATATAGTTTAATTTCTGCAAATTTCAATATGTGATGTATGATTCATGCATATTTATTTCAAATTCACTATGGTTTACACGAATGACACGTGCACAAGTTCTTATGGAGTTTATAAACTCGGTGGGATTCGTATTTATGGCCATAGTCAGAATACGAAGAAAACCAAGATTTATGATCTTCGTATTAGCCACATTCAGCCTACACTCTTAGGCTAACTTCAAAATGCACTGCATTTCCCAAAGTTTTAAAAGGATTTCCCAATTCTTCAATTGAAATTCCCTTTCAAATTCATATTCATTCATTCATATCATTCAAATTGCATTATTTTTAAATTCATTTTCCAACTTCAATTTCAAACAATTCAGTTTTCTCAAGAATTTCCAAGTCTTTCTCAGGATCTGATTTTTTTCAAAATCCTAAGTTTTCAAAAGAGATTTCAAGGCATTTTCTAAGTTCAACCAAGATTTTCCAATGTTTTAAAATTCTCAACTTTCAAAGTCTCAAGTTTTAAAAAAAAAAAATCAATTTTCTCAGATTTCCCACTTTCCTGAGAACTCAGTTTCCTGAGAATCCATTTTTCATTTCAAAAGTCATTTCCAATGAATTTCTTAGATTTCCTCAGAATTCTCAAATCCAATTTTCTTAGAAAAGAAATTCCAAATTTCAAAAATTGATTTTCCCCAAGATTCAAGTTTTACTAAGAATTCATTTTCCAATCAAATTTCTGATTTCCAATGAAATTCAATGATTTTCCCAGGGATTCCATTTCCCACACTTTTCCAATCATTTTCCAGCATATTTCAATTTTCCAAAGCAAACATCGTGTTTCTCAAACTTGCATTATTTTCAAAATTTCATAGCACAAGCCTGATTCTTTGTGCATCCTAGGAAAAATAGAGCATAATTTAGATATTTGAGTCAAGTTAAAGCACGTAATTGATCCTTGGTTCAATTACCCCTGGTAAAGGTGCCAGGAACGGTTGAATCTCGTACTGACAGGCGGATCCCATTCCATGGAATTTTCCCGCAGATTTTCAAAACGGAGGCGAGTAATTTTCAAAACCAATTTCAAAACTTTGGTCGAGTTTGACTCGCAAATTCGTTTCTCTCTCGCAAGGGAGGGGAAAAATTTTGTGATGATAACAGTCAGCTATTTCAACTATCAGTCTTTTACAAAATCGCCCTACAGGGGCCAACTCTTTTCAAAAATTTATATTTTACCAATTAGTCCAGATTTTATGAAAATTCCAAAAAGAGGTTGTTGTCTTGTCCTTATTTCAACAAAGAAGCAATGTGGGACCCACATTGAGGTGGTGTCACACAGGCTTTTCTTTTGGAAAAATTTGAATTTTTGAAAAACCCAAAAAAATAGGAGCCTTGTCCTTTGGATTGGCGCCACTTGTCTTTTCTCTCTCCTCCCATTTCCATGCCAAGTGTCAGTGTGGGGCTACCTTAAGAAGCCGCCACATGTCATCCCATTTGTCTGCCATGTGTCAGTATCCACCATACCTAACATGCGCCATGTGTCATTCCAAAGAACACCAGGAGATGCCAAGTGTCATAGGTTGTCCTGTCTAGAAAAAGTGGAGGCTTGTCTCCTCTGAGGTGGCGCCACTTGAAGTGTGTCTCCTGCAGAGGACACGTGTCAACCTCTCCCTCCTTCAGAAAAAGTATCCTGACACATATCTCTCCCTACCTTTCTCAGAAAAGTAGGAGACACGTGTCACTCCTAGCTTCCTCCAGAAAAGGTAGGCTTGTCCCCTCTGAGGTGGCGCCATTTGGAATGTGTCTCCTGCAGAGGACACATGTCATTCTCTGCTCTCCTCAGAAAAAGTAAATGCCACGTGTCACTTCCTACTCTCTTCAGAGAAAGCTAGAATTCAAATATTCAAATCTCTCTAGAGGTGGCGCAAATCCTGAACTTCACCTTTTCCATTTTGTCTGAGATGGCGCCACATGGCTTGGGCCTCCTTCTCTTCCCTCTGCCACGTGTCATTCTCTGCTTCTTTCAGAAAAAGCAGGTGACACATGTCTCCTCCAGCCTCCTTTAGAAAAAGTAGAGGACACATGTCACTCTTGGCTTCCTTCAGAAAACAACCATTCAAAAATTTTCAGACAAGAGCTAGGTGGCGAAAATCCTGGAGTTCTACCTTTTTCTACTTTGAATATGAGGGCGCCACATGTCCCTTGCTTTTCCCTTCTGCCACATGGCATCGTAGGAGCCACTCTGAGGAAATGCCACATGTCCATCCTTCATTCCTCCAGAGCCAACCTCCATTTGAAATTCAAATTCACCTTCTGAGGTGGCGCCATTTGAGAAGACTTCTCCAGACAACTGACACTTGTCTGCCACATGTCCAAACCTCCCTGCATCAGAAAAAGTAGACCCCCCCCTCTGAGGTGGCGCATTTTGATTCTTCCAGTCTTGTTCTTCTGCCACATGGCAGTGTGGAACCCCCCTAAGGTGGCGCCACATGTCAGCCTCTCCTTCCCTGCAGAAAAGTAGAATTTGAATTCCTCTGAGGTGGCACAGTCTGCTTCCTCCACTCCTGTCCTTCTGACACATGGCAAGAGCCTCCAGAGATGGCGCCACATGGCATGCTCCTACTGTTTCCAGTTTTACACCTCAGAACACTTTTTGAGGTGGCACCAATCCAGAGTCCCACTTGGCTTCAGATTTTATTTTTATTTTATTTTTAATAAAAGTAGCCCACCATGAGGTGGCGCCACCTGAGGACTCCGTACAAAAGGCGATTTTGAATTTCAAACTCCAAGAGAGCACCCTCTGAGGTGGCGCCATCTGGGAGCTTCCTGCAGAGAAAATCAAGCAAACCAAATTTTGAAAAATTTCAAATCCTGCTAAGGTGTCTCACTCACAAAATTCTTATTTTTTATTTTCTCAAAAATCAAAATAGCACCCCTGAGATGGTGCCACATGGAGGGCTCAGATTGAGCCTGTTTGAAATTCAAATTTTTCAGAAAAAATCTATAAAAACAAGGGTTCACGCCCAGCCTAGGGAGACCATTTTTGAGAACTCCTGTTGGACTTGAAAATTCGACCTAGCCTTCTTGAGAACCCGATTTTGCACTTTGGAATTCACGGTGGGTCGATTTTGGTGAATCATCCGAAGCTCGGATCGAAGGACGAACGAAGCCCGTAATAGCCGTCCCTTTCAAGAGCTTCAACGCTGCCTAACGAAGCAAGGTGCACCTCTTTTCCTCTTGATTTGATTTCATAATTCGATTCGAGAGTCGTTTGAAGAAAGAGCTCATCCGAGAGATGGATTGAGCTATTCTCATGAAACGACATATATAAAAATACATGATTATGCTTCCTTGATGATTTTTAGCATTCATGCATTTAGCTAGATTTAATTTGCATTTTATTTTGTTTATTTAGCATGTTTCATGAATTAATTAGGATTAATTTAGCATTTATTTCAATTCTGCTCATTTTCAATAGTTCTCTGTTTTTGTCAGTCAGTCCACACGTCATTTCATGCATTTATTTTTTATTAAAAATCCCCAAAAAATCACGGAATGCGCCCTTAGGTGTCCTTAAAATTGTGCCAATAATTAAGAAGCATTTGAAGTTGTTTACTGTGGTAAACATTCAAAATGGCAAGTAGGGTTTTGCTACCCGGGATGCGTTTTAAAAATTATTTTCCAACTTGTAAAATCGAGATCTCCCTCATGGAAGATCTGATTTTCGATCAAAAAAATGTTCCAAACGCAAGCGAATGTATAGTTTGTAACCTGAGTTTCTCAGATTTTTATGATTTCTGTTAATATCTGACAAAAATCCTAGAGCTCAGTACACGTGTCAGAGCCTGATTTGGGCCTCTGAGATTTTGGATCAACTTAGAGCTATGGGTTCTCTTTGTGTGTTGCTCCAAATCCAAAACTATAAAAAATGAAAGTTATGCCAGAGATGTTCTCTGTTTGCATCTGGAAGCCTGTGATTTTTAGAATAGCTGTGATACCTGTTTCAAATTTTTCTTGTCAGTTTTTTGTTTTGTCACATTTGTCTGTTCTGTTGATTTAGGCAGAAAACGTTATATTTTTATATGTGTTTATGTTGATCAAATGCCAAAGTTATGAACATGAAAGTTGTCCATATATGTGTCATGAGCATCTCTGTTAAATATTAGAAATTTACATGGCCGTTTTCGATTTATTTAGCATTTTACATCAGATTAGGGTGATTTTTACCTCTATCAGAACTAAATCCCTGTTACCGAACTCATCATGGCTCAAATCCCGTAGCTGTAAAAACCAAAAATGTTCCATTTCGGGTCCTTTAGCAGTCTGCAAAATATCAGAAGTTTTCATGGAGTAAATCTTGCATTATCATATTAGGCATTGCATTTGGTTCGGATCCATAGGCAAAATCCACCATTTTAGGATTTCCTTTAAATTTTAGCATTTAAATCATAATCATTTCGTGATTTTTAGCATTCTAGGCTGTTTATCAGAGTAGGTAGATGCTTCATACCGAATTTTGTGCAATTTGGAATCCATTTGAGGTTCGGATTAGCCATATTACCAAAACAGGGTCCCGTAGGACCCGGATCCAAGTGAAAAACAAGCGAAATTCATTATTTTGGATAAATTGCAAAATGTCAAATTCTGATTTTACAGTCCTAATGTATTTAGCAGCATGTCATAATGTCTCATACTGCATTTCATCATCATTTGAGTCAATTTGAATTTCAAAATCTCAATTTTATCAAAATTTCCTTCAAAAACCCTCATTTTAAAGGTATAACTTTAATTTTAGCGGTATTTTGGTCATTTTGACCCCAATTCCAAATTTCAAACTATTTTCCACCGAATTTCCTGCATTTACATCATTTCAAATATCAAGGAAGCATGAGATTAGGGTTTATGTCCAATTAAATCCAATAATTTCAGAATATTATTGAAAAAACCCACATATTTGAGCTAACCCCATTTCAAGGTTTGGCAGGGACATTCAAAAGAAGAAGCTGAAGTCTGCAAATTGCTTTTATTTCATTTATTTAGTGATGTAATAATGTAAATTTTGGAATAAGAGATTTAATTTTCTGCTTAGACTAGGACGCATATCATATAGTTTAAATTCATGCAATATCCTGTTTCTATGATTCATGCATTTTATTTCAAAAGCACTATGGATGTACACGAATGACACGTGCACCAACTCTTAGGGAGTTGATGGACTCGGTGGAATCCATATTTACGGCCTTAGTCGGAATATGGACGAGACCCAGATCCATCATCTTTCTACTAGTCACATTGAGCCTACAGTCTTAGGCTATCTTAAAATGCACATCATATTTCCAATGTTTTCAAAGCATTGTGCATTAAAGCAATTAAACTCGGAACATATTCATGGCCACAGTCAGAATATGTGAAGGATTTATTTTGACTTAATACACATTTTTTTTCAACAAATTTCTTAGAAAATCTTTCAAAGTGCATTCATTCACTCATATCATTTGCATCATGAAATCATTGGTTTTCTCATAATTTTCTTAAGAAAAATTCATACTCAAGAAATCGATTTCTCAAGAAACTCTGAGAATTTTTCAAAATCGGTTTTCCCAAGTCAAGTTTTTCCACAGTTCCATGGAAAAGGTTATTTTCTCAAGATTTTCAAAAGAAGTCTCTCATCTTTCTCAAAATCAAAATCGATTTCCAAGTGTTTCAAAGCTAAGATTCCCAGGATTTCAATTTCCCAAGTTTCAAATTTTCCTTCTCCACAAGGGTTTTCCATTGTATTTCAATCATTTTCCCAAGAAGACTTTCAAAACTTGAAGTTTTTTTTCCTAAGAAGTGTTTCCCTTTTCAAATGCTCACCTTTTTCTCAAGAATCACTTCCATTTTCCCAGGATTTTTAACCATTCGTGATTTTCCCACATCTTCATGAACTTTCTCGTGATTTCAAAACCTCTTTCACATGAGTTTTCCTGAGAAATTGACTTTCATCTTTTTCCTGAGAAATTCTTTTCAACTCCAAATATGTTCCAAGCATACATCATGTTTTCCCAAGCTGCCTTTTCCAAAATCTCATAGCACATGCCTGAATTCTTTGTGCATATAGGGTAGAACACGATTTTGATGATTTAACTAAGTCAAGCACAATTTTGGTCCTTGGTTCGATTACCCCTGTTAAAGGCGGCAGAAACGGTCGAACCTCGTACCGACAGGTCGAGCCACATCCCATGGATTTTCCTGCAATTTTCAAAAAGGAGGCGAGTATTTCAAAACATTTTCCAAAATCCGGTCAAGTTTGAAGCGCGAAAACATTTTCCTCTCTCTCTTCCGCAAGGAAGGGAAGACGGGGAAAAATTTCGCGATGAGAACAAAGCGGTCAATTCAGATTCAGTCAGACATCTTACCCAAATCAAAACGATCAACATTCCTAGACACTATATAGCCCCCACAGTTTTTGACCCAGCTTGCATCAGATAGCACTGGAAGCACTGGAACAACAACCTGATGCATTTGTGTATATATTATATCCATAGGCCATGAGGTCTTCAGACTAGGAGATGGTAAAGCGATGATAAATCATAAAAAAAAAACTATGTTGCAACACAAGATAACATTGGCCAGTTCTGTTCCCAACACAATCATGGAGTAATAGAGACATCAATCACCAAATCATCTGCTATACAAACTTGAATGGTAATAGGTATAAATACTCAGCTAAGACAGAGAAGAAAGAGACAAACTGATCATGATTCACGTTCTGGAAATCATTTGTGCAGTCATCAAGTGACATATCGAAGTGAGGTTAAGAGATCAAATATGGTTGTCTAATCTCTCGGCAGAACCAAAGGAAGTAACTGTACTTAATAGAGAGTACCAAGATTACGGTCAATATTAATTCAGAGGACAATCCCAAAATTCTCCAGATCGAAACCAGTCTGAGTCCGGAAGAGAAGGAAAGGCTCACTAACTTTCTCAAGCAACATGAAAAAGTGTTTGCATGGACATATGAAGATATGCGGGGCTTAGACCCCAAATTGGTCGAACACCGCCTCGTTTTAAAGCCAGATGCTAAGCCAGTCAAGCAAAAGCTCAGAAAAATGGATCCTAGAATAGAACAACAAGTCAAAGACGGACTTGAAGATTTACTTAAAGCAGGATTCATTCGAGCTATTGACTACCTAGATTGGTTAGCCAATATCGTCGTTGTCCCAAAGAAAAGCGGCAAAGTAAGGATTTGCATAGACTTCAGAGACCTCAATAAGGCGACTCTGAAGGATGATTATCCACTTCCAAGCATTGATATTCTAGTCGATAGCACGACAAGACATGTCATGTTTTCCTTTATGGACGGAT
The DNA here is from genome assembly GCF_984573655.1 of Nuphar pumila. Lineage (NCBI taxonomy): Eukaryota > Viridiplantae > Streptophyta > Magnoliopsida > Nymphaeales > Nymphaeaceae > Nuphar > Nuphar pumila. The sequence continues at coordinate 43,262,726 of NC_143261.1, forward strand.
ATTCCAGCTACAATCAGATTAAGTTGGCCGCTCGTGATCAATCAAAGACTTCCTTCACTACGCCTTGGAGTACTTTCTGCTATATAGTTATGCCTTTTGGGCTCAAGAATGCTGGAGCAACGTATCAACAAGCAATGGCCATTATTTTTCATGATCAGATGCGCAAAATCATGTATGTGTTGATGATATCCTCGTAAAATCCAAAGAGGAAGAAGATCACCTCAAAGCTCTTGATCAAGTTTTCAAGCAACTCATCCTTTATAAGTTAAGGCTTAACCCCCAAAAGTGTGTTTTTGGAGTCAAATCAGGCAAATTATTGGGTTTTTTGGTCAACAAAAAGAGAATTGAAGTTGACCCAGCCAAAGCAAAAGCTATCATTGATATGCCACCCCCAACAAATCTCAAAGAACTGTGTAGCCTTCAGGAGCGCATGCAATCAATTCGGCGATTTATTTCCAACTTAGCAATAAGATGTGAGCCCTTTAACCACTTACTCAGAAAAGGAGTGAAGTTCGAATGGGGACCAGAGTGTCAGCAATCATTCGATCGCATTAAGAAATATCTATTCAATCCTCCTATCTTAAAGCCGCCAGAATTGGGAAAACCCCTTTTACTATACATCTTAGTCAATCAAGTCGCATGCGACGGATTCTTGGCACAGTACAAAGAAGGCAGCCTCATAGAGCATGTCATTTATTATGTGAGTAAGACTTTCATAGACTATGAGAAGAAATACTCTCAAATGGAGAAGACCTGCCTAGCTCTGGTGTGGATGTGTCAGAAGCTAAGACACTACTTGCTGGCATCTGAAGTCAAAATCTTGTCCAAACTCAATCCTCTCAAGTACATTTTGGAGCAACCTTTCCTTAATGGACGAGTCACCAAATGGCAAGTCTTACTGATGCAGTACGACTTAGAATATGTCTCACAGCAATCAATCAAAGGCCAAGCAATTGCCGATCAATTGGCAAATTTCCCTTTGGCAGAAAAAGTGAAAGCCGAAGATGACTTCTTGTGATCATCGCAAAAATTTTTCTCTCTTGTGGTTTCTTTCTCTTCCTTCTCTTTTCCTTTTCTTACCTCTATTTTCCTCCTTTTTGAAGGGAGAAAAAGACAGAAAAGAAAGAGAGAAGATAAAAGAAAAGAAAGAGAGAAGAGGAACTCTTTTGCGGGGTTTCACTTGACCTTAATTTGAAAATATTTAGAAAATAACTCGCCTCCGTTTTGAAAATTTGCAGAAAAATGGAGAGACGGGATTCGCTCGTCGGTACAAGGTTCGACCGTTCCTGGCACCTTTACCAGAGGTAATCGAATCAAAGATCAAATTTATGCCTTTTGCTTTGCCTAAATATAATCTAAGAATTTATTCTAACTCTAAATGCACAAAGAATCATACTTGTACAATGCAAGAATGTATGCTCTTTTCGAAAATTGATTTGGAAATTTCCAAGTATTCTGAGATGAACTTGGTAAAGGAGTGAAGAAATGATTGAATCTAACTTAGAACTTGAGATAGATCAGAGAAGTTCTAAGTCTTTGAAGTAAATCAGGGTTGGAAAAATAAATCTTGACTTTGAGAAAGAATAATTTGGAGCTTTGAAATGAAAGAAAAATGAAGTTTCAAAGTCGGAAATGGTCTTTGAATTTGATCTTGAATTTAGGAAAGGAAATGAATACTTGAGATGGGATTGAATTTTAGATTTTGAAGTTTGAAATTTAGAATAGATCTGAGAAGTCCAAATGATGTAGAAACAAATTTAAGAAATCCAGATATGATCTGTAAGTGGATCTAGATTTGAAATATGGAAATGAAGTGGAATTGGTTTTGAAAGTTGAAAGTTGAAATTGAAAATAGAACTTAATTTGAAATCTGGATTTCAAGATGGAATTCGAATCCAAAGTCTGGATCTTTGAATCTGAACTCTGAATTGGATTCAAAATGGATTTTGGATCTGAGATCCAAGATGGAATTGAATTCTGGATCCTAAAATGGGTTTGGATCTGAGATCCAAAAGTGGAATTGGATTTTGGATCCTAAAGTGGATTTGGATCTGAAGTCTGAGATCCAAAACTGGAATTGGATTCTGGATCCTAAAGTGGAATTGGATCTGAAGTCTGAGATCCAAGATGTAGACTTGGACTCTGGACCCTAGGATGGAATTGGATTTGAAGTCTGAGATCCAAAGTAGAATTGGGTTCTGGATCCTAAAGGGGAATTGGATCTGAAGTCTGAGATCCGATATGAATGTTGAATCCTAGATCCTAAAGGGAAATTGGAGTTGTTAAATTCAGAAGATGAATTAAGAACTTCCAAGTTTAAATTGAACTTGGAAAATGAAATTTAGAATTTGAATATACAAATGAATTTCAAAGTCAAATTGGACTTTGAATTTGGGGCTTGAATTTGGAATTTTTAGAAAATGAATCAAGAATCTCAAAGTTAAATTGAACTTTGAGTTTGATTGGAGTTTTGAATGAATTTGGAATTTCAAAGTCAAATTAAACTTTGAAATCTGATCTGAATTGGAATTTTTTAATATAAAATGAATTGAAAATTTCAAAGTTTGATTTGAATTGGAAGTTTTGAATGTAAGATGAATTTGAAATCTCAAAGTTTAAATTTGGACTTTGAGATTGAAAATAAAATAGAATTTGAAGATGAAAAGATAAATTGGATTTTACAAGAATTGAAGATTGATTGAAGAAGATATTAAAATCACTTGGATTTTGGAAAAGAATTTCGAAAATATGATGCAGTTCTATCCTAAATGATGAAATGAATTTAAAGAATTTGGAGATTGAATTTTGAAAACCATATTTCATTTTTTACCTCAATTGAAATAAGATTGAAAATATAATACATCCTTGACTATGGTCATTGAATGTATTATATAATAATCTATATTAAAATTCAGGTGAAGAATAAAACATATTTTTGGTGCTTTTATAGAGTTTAAAATAAAATTAACTCTCAATATACCCTTACTATGGCCATTCGTATATATTTTGAGTCAGTTTTAAGTTAAATTCTAATAAAAGAAGGAAATATTTGAAAATATGATGATTTTTGAAAAGGATTCAGTGTTATTTTATAAAAGATAAAAATCCTATGTTTTGTTTACATCCTGACTATGGCCATTGATGTAAATCATCAACTTAGGATTAATTTACCTCTTATGAAATGGTGCACGTGCCATTCATGTTGCCATTTGCGAGATTTTGGAAAATGAAGGTAAAAAGCATGAAAATAGGCATTTAATGATATTTACAATGCTCATTCATTCTATCTAAGATAGGAAATGTAAATTCTCATTTAAGATCTAATTATTACAACACAAAAAGTTGAATCCAGAGCTCCAAGTAATGAGATTTTCCACATATTCCCTGCAAAACACTCAGTTAGTATAAAAACAGAGGAGAATTTACATATATCATATTAATTTCAAAGATGCAAATTATGAGACATTCATATACCTACCTGTAAACACCCCAAATTTTCACACTCATCTAGTGTTTGTCCATTTCATAAGTAATTGCATATCACTGCATACATTTTGCATATCATTTCATCGCATTGCATAGCATTGCATGACATTGCATCTCATTCTTGAGATCCAGCACTCCAGCTTTCAAAACATTCAATCCAGATTTGAATTTTAAAAGCTTTTATTTCAAAATCAATTTCAAAACCTGGGTTTTTATTCAACACTCTGTCATTTTCCAACCCCAGGACTTTATATTTCGAAATATTTTCTCAAGGAAACAATCTGGATTCATTTCAAATTCAAATTTAATCGATTTCAATTCACAGATGAGACCCATTGAGGTGGTGTCGCTTCTGAATTCCTCTATTCATCAAATTTCTCAAAGTTTTGAAAGTTTCAGTCCGATCAGGACTCTGTCTCAGAGTCCTGATCCGGTCAGGAGTCTGTTTTGAAGTCTGTTTTACTTCCATTTTCAATCTTTTCCGTTTGTTTTCGAAATTTAGGTCATTTTACAGAGTCCAGTTAGTTCAGAATTCTATTTTAGAGTTCGGTCGAGTTAGGAGTCTAACCCTGACTGTGTTTTCTGACTTATTTTATCGTTTCTTGATAAAATCTTTTGGAAAATTCTTTCATTTGGCTTTTAAAATCTAAAATCTCAGAGTCCTAAGAGTTCAGGATTCTAACTCGGAGTTCCAGTTCGCATGAGACCCTATTTTCAAAGATCTTGAATTTCAAATGTCGATTTTAACCCTTTTTCAAAGTCATTTTCAGTGTTTATTTCAAAATTTCTAAAACTCGATGTGGGCCTACTCAGTTGGCACCATATTCAGAGGAATTCTAATTCAGTTAGAACGCTATGCCATTTCAAAAATTCTAATTTTAAAATTGCTTTTGAAAATCCTTTTGAAAACTCTTTCAATTTCAAGTTTTAAAATCACTTTTTGAAAAAAAATCAAGTAGGGCCCACTCGGGGTGGCGCCACATTTGAGAAAGTCAGGGTTAGCTTAGGCTTAGTCAGTGTCTTGGTTAGTTTTAGGAGTTTAGAAGAGTCAAAATCTATTTTGAAAACTCATTTTTAAAGTTTGGTTTTTAAATTGTTGTTTTTAAAAGTTTTAGTTAAAACTTTAAAAACCCAATGTGAGAAAACGCCAAGTGGCGCCACATTTGGGGGATTCTTAGGTTTAGTTAGGGGTTAATTAGGGATTAATTAGGATAATTTAGGTCAAGGGCATATAGGTAACTCCACCCAAAAATCGCCCCCCCCCTTAGAGAGTCCAAAGTTTTCAAAATTGTTGATTTTTAACCTAAAAATTTATTATAAAAAGAGGCTATAGGGGGGACAAATTTTCCAGCCACCTCCTATTGGATTCTTGGAGCTTCTCTCTCTTCTCCAGCCCATCCTCCATTGCTGTAACTCCAAGGTAAATAATTTCTTCAAATTTTAATATTTTATTTAGTGTTTTTCATGATTTAAACCTAGATCTAGGCTTGGACACCCCTCCTTATGAAGATCCAACCATGGTTTCACCTCAAGAACCATCAAGAATCAGCAAGAACGATCCAATAAAGTGATCTAACCCTGTTTTGGGTGATTTACAGGGATTTTAATCCATTAGAATTAATTTTAATATGATTCTTTGCATTATTAACCTATAAAATATATGATTTGCCCTTTTTAATGGGTTAAATCTATGTTTTAAAGGTGATATCAAATTCCAGCCATTGATTCCCTGTTTTTATTTTATTTTCATGGTTTATTCATGTTTTTTTTACGTTCTATAGCATAGAAATAATTTTTATTTACTGTTTTATGGTTTATTTTATTTATTTATATTAGCTAATGCATGGTTTTTCAAGTTTCTTAAATTTCTGTGTGTTTTAGGTTTAGAACAGTAAAGATGATGTTATTTCGGATGGAAGCACTCATTGTTTATTTCTGATTTTTTTATATGTGGTGCATGCATGAGTTGTTGAGTTACTGTAGAAAAATCAGAGGTTTTGGATCTCGGGAACCCTGTAAAAAAAATCAGACATCAAATCGGGTTTTTAAAGCTTTAAAATCGTGGTTAAAATCAAGAAGGTAACTTGCTGTTATGATATTTCTCTTATCTTATATCCGATTTTAGATCTGTAAGGTGCTATGGATTCACATTGAATAGATCTGTATGTTGTGAAATTTTCGGAGTTTTTGATCACTGTTTAGTATTTTCCCTTTTTAGAGAATCTGTTTTTAATTTTAAAACTCGTTAGGGTTTACCAAAACCCTAATCAGACTTGTGTTAGTCATAAATCCCAAACCACAGATCCGATTTTAGATCTGTAAAAAGTGAGTATTATTATTTTTCTATCTACTGTTCACCATTAAAATTTCAAAGACTTTTGTTTAGAATTTATATTTATGTCTGTATTTTCAATCTGGAATAGCTGTTTTAATCCCTGTTAAAAGTGATATATTTTAGCTCAGATTGCCGGAAGGGTTTCTCCCTAACCGGAGATTATTTTTCCGATCTGTAAATTGAGAAATATCTGTTTTTCTTTTTAGTTAGTCTCTGTAAAATTTCATAAATTTTCATGGAGATTTGCCCCTGGTTCAGGTCTTGGACTGAAACTGGTTGGTGAATTAGGTCAAAAATAGCATATTTTTAGGGTTTAATGCAATTTTCGGATTACTTTAATGTCAAAAAATTATTTTTATAATTCCAATTCGACATTAGGGTTATAACAAGTGCAGGTACCAATTTTTATGGATTTTAGAATCCATTTGATGGCTGAATTAATCAAATTGCAAAACCGGGTTCCTGAAAGATCCAAAAAAACTGCAAAAAATCACAAAATTTGTGATATTATTGGATTTTCGTGCATAAGCATATATTTTTAGGGTTTAATCATGTTCATAATCATATTAGGATGCTTTAGGTTTAATTTTGTGCTCATTTGATTTCATTTAGTGCATAAAACCTAAGTTTTTACCAAAATCTATTTCTAAAAACCCTGATTTCAAGGCCATAGTCTTGCTATCGGGGGCAATTTGGTCATTTGACCTCAATTTCGAAATCTCTAACCCTAATTTTCACATATTTAAGCATTTCACATCATATTTAGCTTAGTTTATTCCATTCAACTTTCAAAACTTGCATTTTATCAAAATATCTTTCTAAAAACCCTAATTTCAAGGCCATAGTCTTGTTATTAGGGGTATTTTGGTCATTTTGACCCTAATTTCGAAATTCCATATCTTCTCTTTCATATTTATTTAATTTTATTTCATACTTTATCATTTTTATTTAAGGGAATCAAGGAAAAGGCTTATATCTAGCAAAATCCAACAATTTCCTGATATTGTTGGATAAATCTAGAAAAGCCAACATATTTTCATTAACAAAGTTTTCTAGTTTTGCAGGTATATTGAAGACTTTATTTTTTTTCATGTATTTAAATTTCAATAGTGATGTAACTTGTAATTAAACTTTGGAATAAGAATTTACATTTCCTGCTTAGCTTAGGCAGCATTGCATATAGTTTATTTTTTAATAATGTTAATGTGTGATGGATGATGATTCATGCATATTTTTACAAATTCACCATGGTCTACACGAATGGCACATGCACTAGCTTCTATGAAGTTTATAAACTTGGTGGAATTTGTATTTATGGCCATAGTCAGAATACGAATGATACTTAGATTTATGATCTTCGCATTAGCCACATTCAGCCTACACTCTTAGGCTAACTTCAAAAATGCACTGCATTTCTCAAAAATACAAAAAGTATTTCTCAATTCCTCAAATCCATATTCATTCATGCATTTGCCAATTCCAATTCAAAATCCAAGTCAAGGAAATTGAATTCCTCAAAATCTCCTAAGTCTTATAGCAAAATCGATTTTCCCAAAAGCATTGAATTTCAAAGAATATTTCGAGTATTTCCCAAGTTCCAAATTTGATTTTCCAAGTTATATATTCAATTTCAAAGTTTGAATTCAAAGAAATCAAGTTTTCCAAAGTTATTTCACATTTCTCAAAATCGATTTTCACAAAATCTCTAGATTCTTCAGAAATCGATTTTCACTTTCTCAAATACAGTATCTCAACCTTGATTCATGATTTTCAAAGAGTTTATATTATCAATCATTCAAAGCAAACATCATGTTTTCAAAATGTGCATTTTCTGAAAATTCATAGCACGTGCCTGATTCTATGTGCATTTAGAAATTAGAATATGATTTAGACAAGTTGAATAGAGCAGAGCATAAGATTGATCCTTGGTTCAATTACACCTGTTAAAGGTGGCAGGAACGGTTGAACCTCGTACCGACAGGCGAGTCCCATTCTACGGAATTTTCTCGCATTTTAAAACGGAGGTGAGTTATTTTCAAAAACTTTTTCAAAGGTCAGTTTGATTTACAAAAGTTAAAAATTTTGCGATGATAACACTACCTTATGCTTAATACCTCATGAAACAACATGGATGATATGAGGTACAAAAGGGTAGCCATATATATATATATATGTGTGTGTGTGTGTGTGTGTGTGTGTGTGTGTGTGTGTGTGTGTATACACGTATTGTCCTGATCAACTAATGTCAACTTGTAGAAGGATTGTAAATTGGAGGATTCACTTGAAATTCTCGGAGGAAACCAAGCTATCTGCTGAAGCTGAGAATCTCATTGATATGCAATGTTGGATAAAAGGCTGGAGTTTATGAAATAAAGGTACACTCATGGTTTAAAGGAGTCCATTGGGACAAATTGTATCAGATGGAAGTTGCATTTATATCAAGAGGTCAATTCAGATTCAGTCAGACATCTTACCCAAATCAAAACGGCCGACATTCCTAGACACTATATAGCCCCCACAGTTTTTGACCCAGCTTGCATCAGATAGCACTGGAAGCACTGGAACAACAACCTGATGCATTTGTGTATATATTATATCCATAGGCCATGAGGTCTTCAGGCTAGGAGATGGTAAAGCGATGATAAATCATAAAAAAAAACTATGTTGCAACACAAGATAACATTGGCCAGTTCTGTTCCCAACACAATCATGGAGTAACAGAGACATCAATCACCAAATCATCTGCTATACAAACTTGAATGGTAATAGGTATAAATACTCAGCTAAGACAGAGAAGAAAGAGACAAACTGATCATGATTCACGTTCTGGAAATCATTTATGCAGTCATCAAGTGACATATCGAAGTGAGGTTAAGAGATCAAATGTGGTTGTCTAATCTCTCGGCAGAACCAAAGGAAGTAACTGTACTTAATAGAGAGTGCCAAGATTACGTATATAATAGCCTACCATTTATTTGCTCAGTTGAAAAATAGTCAAAAAGGAAGTTTCTGCTAGAACAGAGACTTAACTCCACAACTAGAAACCATTTCATCACAGGAGAATATATAAGGAAACATTTTAGCTTTTAGAAGATGGGCTAATCTTAGATACAGTATATATCTATACATCTGTTTTTAATAGTGAAAAGAGAGTTAAAAGAAGAATACCTCCCTCAAAAACTTCCTTCAAACGCTCTTCATGAAAGTCTTGCTCCATCAGAATTTTAACAGCCACATCCGATCCATGCCAATCAGCACGATGGACAATGCCAAAAGAACTATTTGGTTTATTTGGGAGCACTTGACGAACTAAAAAAAAATTAAATCTTTGCCCATATCAGGTCTCTGATTGCTCAAAGCCAATAATGCCTGATCACGAGTGGCATGGCGTTGAATGTGTATCAGTGGTTTGGAATTTTGAAAGGTTTCTGGTGAGATCGAGGAATCCTGTGATAGATCAAGTATATTTCCTGTCTTGGATCAACAATGGACACTATTTAAATGCATTATTGGCAACATCACGATGTTGATCTCTCCTAGGTAACAAATAGATATTTATCATTTCCAGAATTCTTCCTCTTTACCAATGACGGCAGGCATCTCACTACTAATTTGGAAAACGTTGCCAGCAACATCACCGAACTGTTGGAGCGCAGTATTAGACACCTAAATCTTCACATCACTTTCAATTTTAAAGTATTCCTAACTTGGCTCATTTAGCAGATCAAATGTTACTACACATCTATAATCCCAGGTTTGCCCCAAATGTCAGAGCAAACGAGTGGCATTGACAGTCAATTAACAGAGAAAAGTAAAAAAATAAGATAGGCATGAATTGCAAAAGATGAGCACATAATCATATAACCATGAATCACAAAAGGATGGTAAAAGAGCAGAAATATTGTTAAAGGAATGAGATGAATGCACAACAGGGGTATGTGATACTGCTACAACTGCTATGATGAAAACACGTAAGGGAAAAAAAAAAAGGGGAAATAACTTACAAAGTGAAGAAGACGAGGGATCATGATATAGCAAGCAAATGAAGAACATCTGATCGAAGATTACATGAAATCTGGCCCATTATGAGGACCATCCATGATATTTAATGAGAGTTTTATGATGAATCAAACAAAGATTTCACCAGCAACCCAGATCGGATGATGCACTGTTGACTCAAACATGTAGGTAAATGTGATCAGATATTTTTGAAACAGTAACGTAATAAGGGAATTCAATCAACAAAGGCATTCATACAACATAATGGAAAATTTAAACAGAGATGCAGAAGATATACCCTTAATCAAAACACAAGTGATGATGCTAATACTTGAAACCTAAGCAAATACAACAGATAATTGAGATAAAACAAAAAAATTAGATGTAAGCAAATGAAGGAAAGGAAGGGAACTCAAATAAATGTGGGAAATCAAGAACATGAAGGATGAATTCTGTATAAACAGGTAATGGAAATGGAAATCAAATCATAAGCATACGTTTAAGATAATAAAAAAAAACTTCAATGAAAATTCAGGGGTAAATTGTAAAAGGTAGAACAAGTGTCGGAACCTATGCATTCCGTTGTTGTTGCACGGGAGGGTGTTGAAATTGCTATGAGCATCTCAACACAGTCCATGGTGCATTAATGGGGTGATTGATAAGGGAGAACTTAAGAAAGATAAGAAGGAAAAAGGGATAAAGGGGAAAGAAAGAGAGGGAAGGGCTCTTACCGGATGGCTTGAAGCTCCGGCTATAGGACTGACCTCTGTCAATTGATGGGGAAGAAGGCAGGTCGCTTGAGACTCCGTTGGAGTTGCAGGAACTCTGGGGAAGAAGCACCGTGAAGGAGGAGGCGGTGGCAACTATCGAGGAATAAGTAGAAAATGTGATGGCGTGGTATAAGACGGATTGCTTCGTGAAAGAGGGGTGCGGGGGTGAGGAGCCATGCTTCGGACTTCCCTTGCGCTCCTTTTTAAAGAGAAAAGGGGAGATTATCGAAGATGAGGAATGCGTTGAAGATGGATGGGGGAAAAAAATGTTGTTGGTGATGAAGGGTTTTGGGGGGAATAGGTCGCACATGGAGGGTGAACGGGAGATGGTGAGGAGGCGCCAGCCAGCCGAGATGGAGAGAAGGAGAGATCGATGGAGGCGGCTGAGGGAGTTGGCCAGAGAGAGGAAACTCGAGAGGGTCTCCTCAAAACCCTAACTCGATTTTGAGGTTTGAAAAAGGGGGGTTTTCCCTAAATTTTCAAAAAGAGTTTTTTCTAAAAAAGATTTTTTCAAAACAGGTTTCTTCTTCTTTCTTTTTTTTAAACATTTTCTTTATTATTTAATTTTTTTTTGTTTCTTTTTCTGGGTATTTTCTGATTTTTTTTATTTTGGAAATAAAACCCTAAAAACCTAAGTAATATGAGAGACAAGACTATATTTTTTTTTGTATTTTTTTTTGAGAAATATTTACAAAGAGAGAGGTTTTCCGAAAATCCAAGTTTTGAACTTTAGCATTTTCTTCAGAAAGTGGGTTCGGACCCGAGTTTTGAGAAAATGTTTGAGTTTTGAGAAATACAATGTGATGGATCCAAATGGATGCCGGATGGACTGTCTGAGCTATTTAAAAACTATTTTTGGTATTTTCTATAATTTTAATTTAAAATTTGGATAACAAGGCTCAAATTTGGATCCTTCATCTGGATCCGGATCCAAAATTGAGTCTGATATGTAAAATAAATTTAATTTCAGAAAACTTGAGAAATAAAATGGGATTTATATTTAAAAGTGACTCAATTGCCCAGAAAATGAAGATAAAGGGCAAAAAGGGAATATTTACAAACTTTTGAAAAATTTGGGGTGTTCACACTTCCCTGATGAGCAGATATGCAATATCTAGCAATGTCCAATCTGAAATTTATTTTTCGATGGTTCCAAGAATATGGCTGGAATAGGCATTGGGATCTTAATAATCACTCATGATAAGGAGATGATTCCATTTTCTCTCAAGTTGGACTTTCAATGCACCCACAATATGGCTGAGTACGAAGCTCTAATTCAAGGTCTAAAGATTCTATTAGACTTCAATGTTAAGAGAGTGCATGCCTATGACGACTTATTACTCGTTGTCAATCAAGTCCGAGTCGAATGGCAAGTGAAAGATCAAAAGCTATTTCCTTATCAGAAAATCGTTTCAGCTCTTGTCAGCAAATTTGAAGAATTTCAGCTTTTCCATATCAAGAGAGATTTCAATCAAGTGGCTGATAGCCTAGCCAGTTTAGGCTCCATTATGGCATTCAAGAATGGAGAATCCTGTCGCTCCTTCGAAATTGGCAGACTTGACCAACCTGCCTTCCTTCCAACAGAACAAGTAAACCAAGCTGAGCAAAAGAGGAAGCCTTGGTATTACAATATCAAAACTTTAATAGAAACCGGTGAATTTCCCCCAGAACTCGCAAAGAAAGAGCAACGAGCAATCCAGCGTATGTCCACTCGATATTTCATTCTGGCCAATGTCCTCTATCATCGTGGATTCAGTTCAGAGTATTCTAGATGTTTAGACAAAGACGAAGCCAAAGAATTCGTGCGAGAGGCACACCAAGGCATTTGTGGTGGCCACGTCAGCTACCAAACCCTTGTCAAGCAGATCATCAACGCAGGTTATTATTGGAAGACTATACAGCAAGACTGTTACCATTTTGTGAAAAAGTGTGTTCAATGCCAGATACATGCACCTTCTATTCATGCTCCAACCATATATTTGCAATTTGTTGTCTCCCTCTGGCCGTTCTCTATGTGGGCCTTTGACGTCGTAGGTCCCATCACTCCTACTTCAAATGGCCACAAATACTTTCTCGCCGCAACAAAATATTTCACCAAGTGGGTAGAAGCTATCACTCTTCGCACAGTAGAAGGCCGACACGTGGTCTCTTTCATCCACAAGAGCATCCTTTGCCGTTTCGGCATCCCACATGACATCGTGTCGGATAATGGCAGTCATTTCAAGAATGAAAGGATGAAGACATTTTGCTCAAAGTTCAAAATCTATCATCATTTTTCTGCTCCATATTATCCTCAAGGGAATGGTCAGGCAGAGGCCACCAACAAGATCTTAATTCGTATCTTAGAGCGAACTGTGGAAACAGGCCGTGATTGGCATGAGAAGATCCATGATGCACTATGGGCCTACCGGACCACCATTCGCACTCCAACGAATTCTACTCCATCAGAATTGGTCTATGAAACAGAAGTAGTATTGCCGCTACATGTTCAGAAGCCCACTTTGAAATTTGCATCACTTCTACAATTACCCCTTAATCAATACCAGCAACAGCGACGGGTACAACTAGACTTGCTCGACGAGAGAAGGCTAAAAGCAGCAGAACATGCTCAATCCTATCGCCAAAGAATAGCCAGGCAGTACGCGAAGTCTGTCATCGAAATGAGATTCAAAGTCAATGATTTAAACTTCGATGTAAAACTTATCTCAAGCAACATCCCAGCGACAAATGGTCGCCAAATTGGGAAGGTCCCTATGTCGTCAAAGATGCATTACCCCGCAACTCATATCGACTCATCAATACCGATGGGGTAGAATTGTCAGATCCCATTAATGCTCGACACTTGAAAAAGTTCTATACTTAAAGCATCTATTCTTTCCTTGTAATCCTCATATTCTCTTCAAATAATGATCAAACTTTCTTTTCCCAGTTCACTGGGGCATTTTAAAAAAAAAGTGTTCTGTATGCAGGCAGGATAAACAAATCTCTCATTTCACACACTTGTGCATTCATGTACATTCATTTGCATTCAACTGCATTAACATCAACTTGGTTAGCATTGGGATTTCAACAAACAGACCCATCACAATTCCTAATTGTTATTCAAAATTGAAAAAACAATCATAAAACCAGTGCTCGAACTGATATTATTTCAAAAAAAAAAAAATAGTGCTCGAACTGGTACATTTCAAAATCCAAATTTTAAGTTGGTATATATTTTCCTTTGAAAATCCGAGTTCCGACTTGGATTTTCCTTTAAATTATTTTTCCTTTGGAGATCTGAGTTCCGACTCGAGTTTTCCTTTAAATTATTTTCTTTGAAAAACCGAGTTCCGACTCGGATTTTCCTTTAAATTATTTTTCCTTTGGAGATCTGAGTTCCGACTCAGGTTTTCCTTTAAAATATTTTCTTTGAAAAACCGAGTTTCGACTCGGATTTTCGTTTAAATTATTTTTTCTTTGGAGATCTGAGTTCCGACTCGGGTTTTTCTTTAAATTATTTTCTTTGAAAAACCGAGTTTCGACTCAGATTTTCCTTTAAATTATTTTTCCTTTGGAGATCTGAGTTCCGACTCGGATTTTCCTTTAAATTATTTTTCCTTTGAAGATCCGAGTTCCGACTCGGATTTTCACTTAAATTATTTTTCCTTTGGAGATTTGAGTTCCAACTCGGGTTTTCCTTTAAATTGTTTTTTTTTCTTCGAAGATTCGAGTTCCGACTCATGTTTTCCTTTAATATATTTTTCTTTTAAAGATCTTAGTTCCGACTCGGATCTTTTCTCAAATTGTCTTTCCTTTGTTGATCCGAGTTTCGACTCGTGATCTCTTTATTTATTCGAGCTCTTCATTTTTCTTTGTTGATCCGAGTTCTGACTTGTGATCTCTTTACCTTATTCGAGCTCAGATTTGAGCTCTTCATTTTCCTTTGTTGATCCGGGTTCCGACTCATGATATCATTACTTTATTCGAGCTCATATTCAAGCTCTTCATTTTCTTTGTTGATCCGAGTTCCGACTCGTGATCTCTTTATCTTATTCGAGCTCAGATTTGAGCTCTTCATTTTCCTTTGTTGATCCGGGTTCCGACTTGTGATCTCATTACTTTGTTCGAGCTCAGATTCGAGCTCTTCATTTTCCTTTGTTGATCCGAGTTTCGACTCGTGATCTCTTTATCTTATTCGAGCTCAGATTCGAGCTCTTCATTTTCCTCTGTTGATCCGAGTTCCGACTCGAGATCTCTTTACTTTATTCAAGCTCCGGCTCGAGCTCTTCATTTTCTTTGTTGATCCGAGTTCCGACTCGAGATCTCTTTACTTTATTCAAGCTCTGGCGCGAGCTCTTCATTTTTCGTTGTTGATCCAAGTTCCCACTCGTGATCTCTTTATCTTATTCGAGCTCAGATTCGAGCTCTTCATTTTCCTCTGTTGATCCGAGTTCCGACTCGAGATCTCTTTACTTTATTCAAGCTCCGGCTCGAGCTCTTCATTTTTTTTTGTTGATCTGAGTTCCGACTCGTGATCTCATTACTTTGTTCGAGCTCTGACCCGAGCTCTTTATTCTCCTTTGTTGATTCAAGTTCCGACTCGTGATCTCTTTATCTTATTCGAGCTCAGATTCGAGCTCTTCATTTTCCTCTGTTGATCCGAGTTCCGACTCGTGATCTCTTTATCTTATTCAAGCTCAAATTCGAGCTCTTCATTTTCTTTGTTGATTTGAGTTCCGACTCGAGTTTGTTTCAAATTATTTTCTTTGAAAAAAAAAAAACCAAGTTCCGACTTGTGTTTTCCATTCAAATTATTATTTTTCTTTGTTGATCCGAGTTCTGACTCGTGATCTCATTACCTTATTCGATGTCTAATTCGAGCTCTTCATTTTCTTTTGTTGATCCGGGTTCCGACTCGAGATCTCTGTATTTATTCGAGCTCTAATTCGAGCTCTTCATTTTCTTTTGTTGATCCGGGTTCTGACTCGAGATTTCTTTATTTATTCGAGCTCTGACTCGAGCTCTTCATTTACTTTTGTTGATCCGGGTTACGACTCGAGATCTCTTTATTTATTCGAGCTCTTCATTTTCTTTTGTTGATCCGGGTTCCGACTTGAGATCTCTGTTTTATTTGAGCTCTGACTCGAGCTCTTCATTTTCTTTTGTTGATCCAGATTCTGACTCGAGATCTCTTTATTTATTCAAGCTCTAATTCGAGCTCTTCATTTTCTTTTGTTGATCTGGGTTCCGACTCGAGATCTCTTTATTTATTCGAGCTCTTCATTTTCTTTTGTTGATCCGGGTTCGGACTCGTGATCTCTTCACTCGAGCCATTTATTCTCCTTTGTTGATCCAAGTCACTTCGATCCTCTCGGTCATTCAATTCTCTAATTTTTCAAATTCTAATTCTCAATCTTGACCTCCGGGTCACCCAATTTACAATTCTCAATTCCAATTACTCAATTCTCAATTTCGACCTTCGAGTTACCCAATTTCCAACAATCAATTTTCCAATTTTCAATTTCGACCCTTGGGTCACACAATTTTGACCTTTTGGGTCAACCAATTCTCGATTTCGATCGTTAGATCATCCAATTTCAAACCTTTGGGTTACCAATTCTATCTCAATCATTTTCGACCTGCGGGTCACCTTTGCCAATCATGGTCGTGTTTATTCCGCCTATTGGTTCAATATCCAATTTCAATCATTTTCTCTTGCGAGAGACCCTTTTTAGGGAGAGTTCGAGGGAGCTCATTCTTTTCGCATGCTATCCAATTCGTTCACTTAGCCCCTTTTCAGGGAGAGTTTGAAGGGACTCGCGTTTTCGTGAACCGTTTGCAAAATAATTACCGATTTCACACAAGAAACCCTTTTAAAGGGAGAGGCTCGACGGAGACTCGCTTTTCTTGTGACCCCCCCATTTTTCATACTAGGCCATTTTTCGTCATGAAGGACCCTCTTTTTAGGGAGAGTGTGATGGACTCGTTCCTTTCATGACCCAACTTTCAGACCTCACTATTATTGGCTCCCTTTCCATAAGAGAAGCCTAATGTTAGGGAGCTTTGACGAAAGCTTAATTTCTCTTCGAAAGTTCGTTTTGCAAACACCTCCTCTTCAGGGAAGAGAGGAGTATTTCCCATTTCCCATTCAGGTAAGGGCTAAGCCTGAGTCTCTCTTTTTGGAGAAAAAGAAAGGAGAATTTTCATCACGGATGTGTTGAGTCAGACTTCAAATGCAATCTTTCACCCAGGATTTCAAGAAAACTTTGTCAATTTGTCAATCAAAGTTATTTGTTGATTTCAGAATCTTTATTATACAAATCTCTATCTCAGTTTACCTTCAGCATTACTTCCAAAAGAGTGAAGCTTTTGCGAGAAGAGATTCAAAATTCAAATTCTTTCTATCGGCCAACCAAAAGGATGAAGGATAAATCCTCGATATGGCCAGAAAAGAAGATTCAATGTTATTGCAAAGCCGCAAGTGATTGATATTGATCGCAGTTATGGCACATCCCTAAAGATTATTCTTGTAAAGATGAGGCAGTGAAAATATCCTGAGCGCTAGAAAAAGAGAGTATTTACTTAAAGCCCTATTTCCTCAAAATCACCTAAGTTGCAATTAAATATCCGCAAAAGGGATCTCTCAATTGTCGTCAAGATGAAGGCGAATTAAGCGAGTAGACCCCCGGGGCCAAAGAAGATTTGAAACATCTCCAAGATGACGGAGTTTGTGACGGATCTTTCCAGAGAAAGTCCAAAGCACTGTCGAGATGAAGGCAGATGTGATGAACCTCTCGATAATCCCTAAAAGATATTTAATTTCAGCTATTATCCAAAGATCTCCAACCAATGAGCCAATTTCATCAAGATCACCCTGGAGCAAAGAAGGATTGAAACATCTCCAAGTTGAAGGAGTTTGTGACGTACCCTTCCAAAAGAGAGAAAGAGAGGAGAAAGAAAGAGAGGAAAAGATCAAGACATCTATCCAAAATAAAGGATGATGTAATAAACTCTCCTGAAGCCCAAAAGAGCGCAGAAAGATTATCATGAGAGAAGCTCCCAGGATATCATACTGCCAAGTCTATCAAGAATCTTCTTTAAATTTGTGAAATTCTATTATCAATATTCTTTCATCAATTGCTTTCATAATATCAAATTCTCTTTCCTGTTCATATCAAGGAAACTGATAGCTTCCTTGAAGAAGGCCAATCACAAGCAATTTGGATTCCAAATCTCAATTCTATGAAGTCAATCCCGTTTGGAGGTAATGCTTTTTAAAGAGGTCCAACCCATGCCCGTTGGACCCAGCCTGACCCGATTTTCACCCGTATCATGCAATGTTGTCAGTGTCGGTGTGTATCGTATTGTCAGAAAAATTGATACGCATCAACCCTGAATCGGTTATTGTTTAATAAATGTAAAAAATACTAAAAAATAAAATGTCAATATCTTTTAAATATATCTTAAATTTTTTAACATGTGTCACGTTCTGCTTGACATGGTTTTTATTATTTTTTTGTCCTTACAGAACGATTCACATGAGTATTGGTATCGGACCTGAATCGTTGGCCGAACGATTCAGGGCCGATACCTATACTGACAACATTGCTATCATGGACAGTGACAAAAGTTTAAAACGGCAAAATATCGTTTTTCAAAACCTCGAGATTTTTTATTTTTTATTTTTTAAATCTCACATTTTTTCGGCAAAATCTCAGCAATAAAAAAATAAATTAAAAACTAAAAAAATATTTTTTATAAGAAAATATTAATAAAAGTTATTTAAAAATAAAAAAAAAACACAGTTTTTTTCATGATAAATAGCCGTTTAAAATATAAATATCGCATTTAAATCATGGTATTTATATTGTTTTCATAAATCTCACGATATTTTGAAAATCTCAAGAGAAATTACCTTTTTAAACTTTCAGGTAATTTCTCACGATATTATGATGAGATTTTCATAAATCTTATTGTCACTATGCCATCATCGTTTGTGATGAAGGTATAATGCTATAGTACTGCTGTAAAACAAACGAGGTTATGATTTTTTGGCCAACTTGAGCGTAACCACCCGTTCCTTGACATTTTTATTGTTTTTTTTTTCCTTTAAATAAAGCCCCCAGGATATGATTTATATGGTTTAGGTTAGTCGAAAACTTATTTTAGATTGTCTTATTGTATTGCATAAGCAGATTTTTTTTAAGAGTATGCAATTCAATGATTTACAATACTTCAAAATTTTAATATTAGAAAACTATATTCTTAGAAAATGGACCATGCCGAGTGCATTTGTATAATCAAATTACCCAAATAACCAACATTTTCATACATATCAATCTCACGTTTTTATACGAAAAAAAACTGTATTGCGTTGATCTCAGGATAAAATCGTTATACCTTTACAGCGATATTTTGAAAACAGCATACTTTTCGGGAGAACACCCTGGATATTTTCAAAGTATCTCCGATATATATAAGCCTCGCAAAGATACTAACAACCAAAACCGATTCGAGAAACTCCCTATTCCCGAGTCTACCCATTGGCCTTTTGCTACTCTTCGTCATCCTCCCACCCCCGAGAGAAGAAGCCCAAAACCCCACTCTGCAACGATGGCTTCCCTGAACTTGGGCTGTCCTGGTGACAGCAACTGGTTCAGAAAGCCCCCAAAACCAATCACACCCCCTCAACTCATAGCCAACCTCTCCTCCTTCCTCTCTTCTTCCTCCATCTCCCTCACCAGCACTGCCCACCAACAATGCCTGCACCCCAACTTCGCCTGGATAGGCGCCAACCCCTTCAAGTGTTCACCATCCACGTGCAAGTGCTTTTATGTAATCACTTAACACGCATGCATTCATCCATAATTCATAAGTACATGAGAACATTTATGCATGATTTTACATGCTAAACACACATCGGCTTCAAGTAGGCACATGTACTCAAAACAAATCCATAAATGCACGATAAATAAACATGTCCCATCAATATAGGCACAAGAAACCTTTTCATGCGTTAACATCCACACACATGAACATAACCCAGATTTAGCAATTGAAATTCCAGGACTGCACACATTCATATCATGTATGCGCTTGTACCAAAATAAGACCTCTCATATGAAAGATCAGAGAAGAGAGAAGGCTAGATGATAGCAACAAGAGAGGAAAAGGTAACATGCAGCCTCCTCTAGGTTGATCTCATTGTGTATAATAGGTTCTCAATAAAGTTCCATAAATGCCTTAGCATACATCAATGCCATTATATAACAGATCCCATTGTTAGATATTACTAAAAATATTTTCAACATTAGAACTAACACCACCCCTTCAAGGATCTTAGTAAACAAATTTTTCATTTGCATAATCTCTAAATAAAATTTTAGCCTAAAGCTCACCTTCAATCTCTTCTCGAGCAAAATGTTTGTCCAACTTTATGTTTTTAATCTTGTCATATTAAACCGGTCTAACATATTTAAATTATACTTCTATCTTGTTACTTTAACCTGGATTTGCTGATATTAAAATTGCACATTTTGTTGTAACATAAACAACAGATATGTGTTCACCAAGTATTCATGATATACACATCAATCATGAAATGCCATTATAATAGATTCCTTCAAACAATCATCTATATTGCAATCATCTACAATATGAAATTATGTAGGCGTGAAATCACCTATATGCTAATATGAGCATCATAATAAAAAGTACTAGTAACACGATCAATAACAAAACAAAATAAATTATACTTACAGAGCGCTTGCAGGATATGGCATGACCGTGATCTTTGATTTAGTGTTCCAATGCTCTGATACCATAACTGTAACGCCCCGAAATCTTAACCCAAATTTTTGAGGATTTTTTTTATACAGCGAAAACCAGTCATCCCATAGGGCTAAGCATTCCAGAACATTATAGGTGGAGCAAGACCAAAACATTCTTTTCATTTCAATATCAATGAAAATTAAGATCAGAGTTCTCACACTATCCTTGGAACAGTAAATCCAAAATCTTGATCGAAGCCTCATCCCGCAACCGCTTCTAACTCCGTAACTTTTAATATGGTACATCATGAATCCAGTATGTGATATGGGTGTCATGTATGATTTTCAGCACATACAAGAATAAGTAACGGTCTATGCTACGACAATCAACATTTTATCAACAATTAACTGACAGGTAACATTAATAGCAACATTTATATATCCCACAACTAGAGTATGAATCCATACAATTATTCAGAGAAATACAATTATGACAATTCATAATTCAGGTACGCATTCATACCACAAGGTACATCCATTATACATAAAGAAACATTAAACCATACCATGATGCACAATTTTAGTACAAAAAGACATTTAACATACATTGAAAGTTAAACATCACGCATCCACCAAACATATAACAATTAAAGGAACAAACAACATATGCATGTTCTAATGCATAGAAGGAAGATGCATGACTTATGTGTAATGCATGAATTCTCTTATTATCTTTCCTTAAGTTTTCCTTTCCATATGCATGCCCTATTAAATGCATACAAGTTAAGTTCCTCTTTTTAATTACCGTTGCCCGCGGATACACCAAACGGGTACAAACCCCGAGGTCAAGTAGGTTTCCAGGGTAGCTTAACACACAATTTGTATTTTATTACTGGGTTCCAACTTAGTCCTCGACCGAATCACCTTCGGAACATTAGGCCTCCACATCTAATGTCGAGGACACAAGGGACACCCCACACCCACAAGTGCCAATTCTTTGGTACCATAACGAACTCACAACTGTGACCAACACACTACTCCTGGGTAAAGTGACAGACTCTCCTTAAAACCGCGGTCAGGAGAATGAACCTCAATATCGGGTTCAAGGGACAAAATTGCAGCACACAAAGTTTTTGTATCATCAGAGTCTCCCCAAGACCGGAACTCTAAGATTCTCATACTCCAGATGAGATATCCAAGAACATATATTACACTGTTCTTATTCATTATCTTTTTATTAAAAGCCAATTATTGAGTTTTGCAGTTCCGCATGAAAAAACAAGGCAAAAGCTCACATCTACCTATGTGAGAACCATCACCAGACTCCAGCCCATGAAAATACATTGAACAATGCAATATCGAACAATAATATAAAATATGATTTTTTTGTGATGCATTTAAACAATTAAGGAAAGAGCGAACCAAAGCTCAAGGCTCTCCAGGCATGTGATGATTCATTTAGACCATCAATGCATCGTATGCAAAAATCATAACTTGCAATTTAAGCAATGAGGTCAGCATGCCTCCAAATGCACATCCATTCAAACTAATTTAACAATGTGCATGAGTTACCATAATCATATGCATGTGTTCACCATCCACGTGCAAGTGCTTTTATGTAATCACTTAACATACATGCATTCATCCATAATTCATTAGTACATGAGAACATTTATGCATGATTTTACATGCTAAACACATATCGACTTCAAGTAGGCACATGTACTCAAAACAAATCCATAAATGCATGATAAATAAACATGTCCCATCAATGTAGGCACAAGAAACCTTTTCATGCGTTAACATCCACACACATGAACATAACCCAGATTTAGCAATTGAAATTTTAGGGCTGCACACATTCATATCATGTATGCGCCTGTACCAAAATAAGACCTCTCATATGAAAGATCAGAGAAGAGAGAAGGCTTGATGACAACAACAAGAGAGGAAAAGGTAATAGGCTTCCTCCTCTAGGTTGATCTCATTGTGTATAACAGGTTCTCAGTAAAGTTCCATAAATGCCTTAGTATACATCAATGCCATTATGTAACAAATCCCATTGTTAGATATTACTAAAAATATTTTCAACATTAGAACTAACACCACCCCTTCAAGGATCTTAGTAAACAAATTTGTCATTTGCATAATCTTTAAATAAAATTTTAGCCTAAAGCTCACCTTCAATCTTTTCTCGAGCAAAATGTTTGTCCAACTTTATGTTTTTAATCTTGTCATATTAAACCGGTCTATCAGATTTAACATATACGTCTATCTTGTTACTTTAACTTGGATTTGCGGATATTAAAATTGCACATTTTGTTGTAACATAGACAACAAATATGTGTTCACCAAGTATTATGAGAAGATGTTGTAGATATAAACTTCTAGAATTACAAAGGCCATAGACCTATTCTCGATCCAAATGTTGAATCTTCCAAATATGTGTTGCTTCTTGCTACTACATGAAACTAAATGTGATCCCAAATAAAAGCAACATCCTAGTATAGACAGTTGAATAGCAGAGAAATAACTACATGAAAAGTCTCAGTGCACAAGTTATCTTGCAGCCCACGAGGATGCAATATAGCCAAGCTTGTCTCAAAGATGGGCCTATGTTTGCAGTTGACTCCCCGTATTTAATTGGGTAGGAGATTTTTATAGTTCTATGATTTAAAAGGGCATTGTTAAAAGCACTAAAGGTATATTTACTATAACCATTGCTTTCACATGCATCAAGAAGTAATTCTCGATTTAGGCCTTGAAGCTATAAATATGGAAACTGTGCACTTGTGCTTAATGAAGAAAATCTTGTGTACTGAGAAAATCATCCACAAAACTCTTAGGAAATAAGATTTGAAGTCACCTAGTGAAACTCCCCAAATATCTTAATGCACAAACTAAAGTGTAAATGAAGCTATTTCATTTATTCAACTAAACAATATCAGATGACTTTTAAACACAAGAATATTTCAGCATTATCACAAGAATTATCTTCTTAGAACTGAATGACTAACAGCCATTTGAAAAAAAAAAGTTTAATAGCCTCATCATAACAATATCAAAGTCGTTAATGCCACAACTCCCCTTGGACCTCTATTCTAACCATAAATATTGAAAAAACTAAAATTAGTAATGAGGGACCAACAACACTACAAGAATTGACATAAAGATTTTCTTATCTTTCTACCACTGCAAATGCATGATTCATGCAGGGACCATTGACCATAGCAAGCAAAAGAGGAAACACCATGAGAATTAGATCATCAATGAGCTGAGGCACAAAAATTCTTCATAAAACAAGGCTTCCAAAGTATTTAGCTCAGAGGAACAACGAGACAAAAGAGAGAGAATCATATGCCCACTCAAGACAATGAAAAACTTGAAGCAAATTTGAGGGAGAAGTTAGTCCCTACTTCATCTTTAGCAACTACAGCCCATTGCTGCAGCTCATAGCCTATCTCTTCCTCTTCCTAAAACTTGGATTAGTGATTCAAAGACCACAAATCATATAGCAGGAAAAAAGAAAGTATCGTATCTGAACACATTCAATACTTAACAAAAAAAAGATTACAGAGATCCTACTATCAGGAAATCCGAACTCCATAATCCCCTTTCTAATAACAATCTGGAACCCCGAAAAAAATCTAGAGAACCCTACCCCGCATGTTTGACTCAAGACCGATCAACCAAGAACTCCTTCAGTGTATCCCTTTGCTCGGATGTCATAGCTACCGAAAACCCCAACCCACGAACTTGGGAGTTTCGGCAGCCAAGAATCAATCGAACCCTCGGTTCCCTTTCTTTGACAAACCCTAATCGCACACCGACTTCATTCAAGACCTACAAAAAAAAGGTACAAGATCCTACCTGTTTCGGCGAGAAGAGGAGGTGGCTGTCGCGGTTGGGAGGTTGCCAACGTCGATTTCTCCACTGCGAAGGAGCCGGTGTCGATGGTCCCACTGCCGCGCATGAAAATGAGAAATCAGAGTGAGAGACAGAGAGAGAAGGAGGAGAGGGTGGAAGAGAGAGAGAAAGCCAGCGAGTGTGGGAGAGGAGGGTTTTAGGGCGCCTTTTTGTAGAGGGGAGCTCGAAAAGGGAGGGTTGTTACCCTCACCTCCCCTCTTACGAGTTTGCAAGTGTTAGGGTTTTGAACCCTAACACACCCCTTTTATCGGGCAGCCCCTTATCGGGCTCCTTTTTTTTTTTTTCACTTTACAGGGTGCGGGTTGAGTCCGGTTCTGAGCCCTGCGACCCATGACTCGGGATCCAACAATAAAGTGGATCCGGGTCCAGTTTTGAATGTGGATCCGATCACATTATAAATGTGGATCCATAGGTTTGATCCAAATGGGTCCAACTGTGAATCAAACCCAAAATAATTTTATTTATTTCTTTACTTTTATTATATATATATATAATAATTTACATAGGTATGATTCTTATGGATCCGGGAAGCGGATCCTAGGCCCAAAACACATAAATTCTACTTAATTTCATAAAAAAATGCATAAAATTTTCGGTTATTACATATTAACTCATTAATATTGTCATAATTGAATTGTTAGATTGTAGTAATTCTTGAAGTGTGTTTGTTGCACATTTGGCGAGGATATAAGAGAAGGATTTGAAAATGATATATGTTTATTTTTTGAAGTATATGTTTATATGTAAATGTATCTTTGAAGTTGAATGCTTGAGGGGGTTGGATAGAATGAATGTTTGAGGAGGTTGTTGAAGTGTATTTATTTTTTGAAGTATATGTTTATATTTGAATGTATGTTTAAAGTTGATTGTTTGAGGAGATTGGAGAGGATAAATGTTTGAGGAGTTTCAAGAAGTGTGTTTATTTTTTGAAGTGTATGTTTATATTTGAATATATGTTTAAAGTTGAATGTTTGAGAAGGTTGGATAGAATGAATGTTTGAGGAGGTTGGAGAAGTGTATTTGTTTTTTAAAGTGTATGTTTATATTTGAATATATGTTTGAAGTTGAATGTTTGAGGGGTTTAGAGAGGATAAATGTTTGAAGATGTTGGAAAAATATGTTTTTTGAAGTATATATTTATATTTGAACATATGTTTGAGGAGGTTAGATAAGTGTATATATTTGAATAAGTGTATGTTTGAAGAAGTTTGAAGTGTATATTTGAATTGTATTTTCTATTTTGATTAATGTAATGTAAAAAAATTTAAAACTAATATAAAAATTTATTTTTGCAGGTTTAAGGCTTATAACAATGACATTTCTGTGCCATCGTTATAGGCTTTAACAATATGTCGCTGTTACAACCTATAACAACAATGTAATTGTTGCCATCATAGCCTAAAATGGTGACTTACTTCTCATCATTATAGACTATAACAACGAGTTAATTCTCTCCGTTACAACCTAAAATGACGACACCAAAATGGCATAATTATAGATATGTCACCATTATAGGGTGGGTCACCGCTAGTGGTGTTTCTAGTTCTAGTGAGATTCGTCACTGTTGTTGGGTCACATATTAACAGTGACCTGTAGTCATCGTTATTACTCAACTAAGGCAAAAAATTAGTGGTCGTTATTTGTCATCGTTATAGATCTATAACGGCAATAAATAAGCCAATAATGGTGAGAAACATCAACACTATTGACCCTCATCCTTGTAGTGCATCCATTGGATTCACATTTGTCCTACCTTGATCTTTTCCAAGCATTATGTTAAGTAAGGTTAGTTGATCGAATCAAACACCTTTTTTAAAATAAATTTTTATAAGAAAGGTGTTTTTGTTTGGTAGAGTGAATTGTGCGAATGCCCACATGGAATAATAAGCAAAAATTTGAAAATGGTACCACCCTCCGAAGAGTTATCACAAAAAAAGTCCACCCTCCTCCAGCCTTTGGTTCTCTTATTGGGGTGTGTGTGTCATTTGCTCAAGGTAAGGACTTCACTTGTTTGCATCACCACAACATATATGTGTTAAGCCCACAGAAAATAAGCCATTTCCCATGGAAAAGACACTATCTTTACCATAGAAATGCCCCCCTTAGGGTGTGATTGCATCTATGGATAAAAACTATTTGTCTAGAACACAAGTTGGGCCCTGAGAGGTCAAACTTTTATGTCCCAAAAACCAGGTTCAGCCCTGTGGGGACCAATGTGTCCCCAGGCAAGGCGTGTTACAAATACAGAACAACCTGCTATCTGTCAAGATAAAGCGGTCCAAAGACATGTTTCTTTGGCTTATCAAATGTGCCCTTAGGGCATGTTTGAATCATAGAAGCCGGGATAGACCTTGCTCGGGTGATGTCTTGTGTTTGATACATTGTGTAGGGAGCATCTATGTGAATAGTGGATCCGCTAGGGTTTTGACAAGTGATTTTTGAAATGGATCCTTTTTTTTTAGTTGAAGGTGATATGGGATCCTTGTTTGCAAGTTGATCATCTTTCCTTCTCTAAGAAGATATCAACCTTACTAAAAACTCTGGCTCTCCTTCAATTCAAGCTTTAGCGTGCAGCACCATGTAACCCATACGTAAAACCTATAAGAAAAGGTGAGCTTGATGGTGTAGGGACACAACCAAGTCTAAAAAAAGACCAAACAAGAATGATGTGCAAACCGTTAGACAAATCCAAACTTATTCAAGCAAGACAAACAAATAAAACAAAGAAAATCAATGGATGCAAGTCTCACCTTAGGCTTAGGTAGTTCTTTTTACGACAACAATGATGAACACAATGACAAACATGTAGAACTTCAGTTGAGAAGAGGCTTCAGGACTAGTGAGAAAAGGATCTAGATCTAGGTTTGGGTCTAGGCTTCAATAAGGTGCGAATATGTGTGCACTATACTAGGGAAAATTCTCACAGAGTGTGGGTATTGAATGCCTAAAGGTGCTAGATGAAGGGGATAAAATAAAGACCCAAATACTAGATATACTAGATGGAGGGAGGTTAGATATAGATCATATATCATAAATGCCCAAAATTAAGGATAAGACCTCTATTTATAGTTGCACACACAGATCTTGAACCTAGGTCTAGTAGATTCTAGGTCATATAAACCAGATTTAGATGCCATGTTGGTGCCTGAATTTGATTGGCTAGAGATTTAAGGTGACACAATCCTATTGACTAAGGTTTTTAGCTTAGGAGCCAAGAAACCGGAATTAGCAGGTTGAGAGGATATAGACATTGGTTTTGAAAGTCTTGGGGGCAAGTTTTGGGCTTTTTGGTAAGTTTATGGGTCCAAAACACCTTCCAAGTATGAGTTGGGCCTAAAATAGACAACACTGGCCGAGGCTCCACCACGCTTGACTGCACGGGCTATAACCTAGTTTGTCGCCCAAATGGAATGGGTTTGGATCCAAACTTGATCCATTCTCTAGATGACAACTTGACTTGCACATGTACCAACTTAGACTGAATCTGATCCATATCCATACTGCTCAGACAAAAACTTGGCTTGGGCGACAATGCATGGGTGATAATTCAGTCTGGGCAACAATTCAGTTTGGGCAACAATTCAATTTGAGCGACAATATGAAATAGATATGGAAACCTTGTTTTGGCCATAACTTTTGATCTCAATGTCAGTTTGAGGTGTTTTCTAGTGCGTTGGAAAGCTTATGTTGTCTTATTTCACTCTTCTTTTGGATGAAAAACTTGAAAACATTATTTTTAGGCCAAAAATTTATTTGAAGATCTAATTGCTTTGGATAAAATACATCAGTATTTCAATAAAACAAACTTTGGACAAAAATCCTTAAGATGTGATTTGTTAAAATTGGGTTGTCTATAGTCCCAAATAGGATAAACAAAGACATTAATAGTTTGTTTTCAAGGGTCATGGTGGAACCCATGAGTCACACCCCACTAGTCCTAAACAAATGTTGCCTAGCGTGTTCAGGTGCACTGAATCAAACACTAACTTAGAGTTTGTTCATGTCATAGATAACACTTTCTTGTCATTGTAACACATTCCAGGCTTTCATCTACAAAATAGAAAATTAGACCCTACCAACCTAAACCCCTCCCTTACCATGCAATACAAGAAATGTTACTACAGAAGTAGGCCTCTATTCAAATTTATTATAGGGCCTCCTTGTGCAAGAAAAGAGGCCCCTCCATTTTCTTTTTTGAAAGGAAAGCTAGAGTACCAGTTATACAACAATACCATTGGGATTTGAACTTGCAATGCCCCAACACAAGAGTGACATGCACTAGCTGCTCCTATCAGACAAGCGGAGCCCCTGTTGGTAAAGAGGCTCCTCCATTGCATCACCATGGTGGGGCCCATAAACCACATGGGTCTCGATGTTTTTATATAAACTAGGACAGACTATGTACTAGAAGTTCCATTGCTAAGAATACAATCCTCGAGCAGGAAGACTCGAGGCTCAAAAAGGAACCAAGTTATTTATGAATGGCTTGATATTAGCTCATCTAATAACTCATGATAATGCAATTTGTTTTTGTACTTGCACTCAAACTTGAATTATTAACTTCTTGATCATGGGGTCCACCTCCAGTTACTCATGTTTGCCACATGACATCTAGGCATGACAATGTCATAGTTTTACACTAACTATAACAGAAAAAATTTAATGCAGGCCAAATAGAAAAAAAAAACCCATCATCAGACATGTGTCCTTAAAACATAACATGACATAAAAAACTATGACATGTTCATCCAACATATATACATCTTGCGGTTTTATCTACAAGAAAATAAGAGAGATCTAGGATGGAGGCTTTTGTCTAAGAGAATATATAAAAGTCTACATCTTCTCTTTGAACTTCTTTTTTTCTTCTCTTTCTCGTTTATAGTCTTCTTGATCTCGCTCTTGGTCTTCTTTCTCACATTCCAATTGTTCTTTTAATTGTTGGAGCTCCAACTGCGTTGCCTCCGGCTGAGAAGATAGCTCTGAAACATGAGTTTTGCCTTTGGATATAATGGCAAATGCACCCATCCCTCTCACATGTCCAGACTATTTCCTGAGGACTTTGGCAAAGACATCTCACTGCAACATTGATGGGCCTCCTTGTGAAGAACATGTTTCATCACTTTTAATCTTTAAAGAGTGCAACTTATTTTGCACAACGTTAATATTTGATTATCAATAACTAATGATAATGTACAAAATATAATGAATGAATGTGAATTCTACTTTGCTACTGCAAAGTGTGAGTTACTTACAAAGGTGTCTTCTGCTTCGCTGCAAATGAATGTCATGTGATCTGAATGGGTATGCATCTATTTGTAGAACACTCACGTCATCGGTTCTTGCCCATCTATTTCAGTCTTCAAATAACAAATTTATAATATATTAAATCAAACATATTTAACACTATATTACTATATAAAAAAAATAAAGTTAGGGAATAAAAAACTATCGTATGAAACCTATAGATATACGAAGATGATCTACTATTATGTTGTACCATCTTTTTACTCTATTCACAAAATTTTTCTTCAATGTCCACTGTTAACCAAAGAAAGATCAATTAATTTACGAAAATCTAAAAATGTAAACATTTATTTACTTATGAATATATATCCAATACTTACCGTCCAATAGTCTTCGGTTAAAAAGTTGCAAATCTCTTTTCACACTTCAAAGTTGACTCTCTCAGGAGGATGTTTTGCTGCTTCTTTGTGATTTTCAAACCTCTTATAATGCTTGTATAAACCTTCTTGCACCATTGAGTATGATAGTTGAAGCTGCTTATCTATGGTAACACACTGTTCAACTATATCCTTCTCTAAATCAAACTCAGTCTGCATCAAATTATCATAATATAGTTAGTAATATTTTTTTATAGATTAATTTGTTTATCAAAATATAGTTAGGCAATATACTTACATAAACTGCCCCACACAACACCAACTTCTTGTTCTCTGAGATTTTTATCTACGACTTGTGAGTCATGTTGGTCAGCTGTCTAACAATGCACAAAAGCTTCATAGAGAATACAGAGGTGCCCTTGCCCATGATTCCTTGCATCCTAGGCTTGATACTTACTGAAGCCTTTCATTACTTGATTTGCTTTTAGTGGGCTATACATTTGTTCTTCCCACGTTTGCACTAAGAAGATTCTACTATTGCTAATTTGTTATAAGAAACAAATATATATTAATAGAAATGATAGTAATAAAATTTTAATTATACAAAAGAAATACTGGACTAATATTTACCTGAGGTCACCAATGATGACTCTAGAGTTGCAGAGGCCTGCGGTGTCAAAGGGGGCATCTCCTCCTTCTTTGAAGTATCACCCACATGTAATATAAAGTGGATTTGGTCTAGGTGTTCACCTTGGCTGACGAGTGGTGAACCATTCCATGGGAAGAAGGAACACAAACATCCTCGTTGTGAATGACTATATATAAACATTTATTAATTTTATGCAAATAATATTAGATCAGACTACACTATACAAAATTGAATTATATAAGAATATTTACTATCATATAAAAACAACATTAAATTTGATATATATTATAAAGAACCAATATACATTTTTGAACTCATTTTCAATAGAAAAAAGAACACAAAGGAAGAAGACAAAGCAATAAAACATGCACTTATAATACACTTCCTTTGTGACCCTGAATGCATTATCAACGCTTTAATAGGTAGATATTCAACTATATTTATATCAAATTCTAGTTCTAGCCATGAGTCCACCAACCAATAAAGACTTTCTGGCAACACAGGGTCTTCCTTCGCTGCTTGTGATACAAACATACTGAAATAACCGATATACATTTAAGTAGTCAAGGTTCCATTAATAAATATATTTTACTTTTACTCAAATTTATTATAAATTCTAATGCACTGTGTTGTTCTTAATAACCATCTATAAAAGAAAAAGTTAATTGTTGGATGACAAACTCTAGTACTTATCAAGAAAATTTAGTGTGTATTATATCTCCAAATATGATCCCTAAAAATGGTGGCTTTTCATATCTATAGATGTTTAGTTGTTTGTACATTATGACAATTTTAATTCTACAACTTAATCTCATAATAAAGTTGGTTATTGGATACTGCTCTTACTTTACTCCCTGTTGCCACTTGCCTGCCAGTTCTCTTGTCCTTAATCACAAAGCCATCAAATGAAAACTTGAACAAACAGGGCATATCAATGGTTAATTAACTTATGAACACCAAATTCTTTTTAATTTCGAGAACAACCAAAACATTATTTAGTTGAAGAGATTGATCACCATTTCAATCTTTATAGACCCAATATGAGTAATATTTAATCTAGCACCATTTTCAGTCATAATATTTTCTAGATCAAAATACTTGGAACAAGTTTTAAAATTACCTGAGTTTGTCGTAATGTGAGAGGTAGCTCTAGTGTCAGGGAACCAATCTTGATCTTCGCTATCAGCAAGTTTAATGGTAGTAAGAGCCCGTGGAACATCTTCAACTTGATAGGCATGAATAAAAGGATGCCAACAATTGGTGGCACTGTAATTTTTATCTTGCCACATATTTGACACAAGACTCCCTTTTCCTTTTCTTGGCCCATTATGGTATTATAATGATGTAAACTAGTTTTGCTTTTGTTTTGATTGAATCTACTACCATCTTGGACGGCTTGAATAAATCCATGACCCTTAGAGCTGAAGTATTGCTTTGGATTAAATCTATTTCACTGATTGTTAATTTTTTGCTCAATAAAGGCAGGATTTTCATTCACACCTTCTTCATGAATGGTGTGCATGGTTTCACGCCCTTAAAGCAGGCCAATCATGTCATCATATGAAAGAATGAGTGGCTTTAGCATCGTTGTTATAGAAACATCATGCTCATGACCAAACTCATTCAAGAATAAAAAAAATACCATGATTTCATCTTCCACGGGCTTGCCAATTGTTGCAAGTTCATCACAAATTTTCTTAAATCCATTGACATATTCATTTACCAAAAGATTTCTTTTTCGGTATGATTGCAACTTTTTTGACAACAAAAATTCACATTCCTTGAAAACGTGAGCAAAGGCCTTAATGAGAATATTCCATATCTCACTGGATGTTTGACGATCAATGACGAGACCTAGCACTTCTTTTGATAGAGTGCACATGATTCATCCTCGCAACAATCAATCAAATTTCTTCTAGGCAATAAAATTTGGATTTGAGACACCATCAATAGTTTGAATTAGGACCAAAGTTTCACCATCTACAAAACCAATCATGTCCTTGCTTTCGATGAGGCCGAGCAATTATTTTTTTGACAACAGAAAGGCTTGATTGTGACGAAGTTTGCCACATTCAAATTGAGAAGGTATGAGAACTTAATAGAGTTGTCGATGGATGCTGAAACCATTGAAGAGCACAATCACTCTCTCACCCAGGACACTATACCATAAAGATAAATGCATAAGTTTAGAGTTACCACAATGTTAACGTGATTTGGTGAGATGATCACTTACATCCACGATACTCTGTACTCAACACATGGAGTTTTCCACTATTTAAAATAGTTATAGAGTTCCCAGATTTACAAGAGTTTATCAAAATTGACTTTTCTTGCCTCAGTCAATTGTCATTATCCGATTGAAATAGGTTACAATTCTTTAACATGATAAGTTTATCAAATTCCTTATTATGATCATCATTATCTTTAATAACCGATATACTCGAGATTATCATTTTAGATGGCTTTAGCTCAAGAAAACTCAACTTTATTAGAGTCTAGAGTTTTTCATTTAGAAGGAGATTATCGTTGAGCCTTATTCTTGCTATTGAGTTTACGCGATCTGGGTGTACCACCTATTCTGTTGAGAGGGTGTTGTGTGTTCTCCCTGAACACGCACTGTAGCTACAATGCATGTTTGGGGTCTCGACTGAGTGCCACATGGTGCTCAGTCGGGTGTATAAGACCCTACACCGTCGTACACTCACCTGCTGGTGTACGGGGGACATATAACTTGCCCCTATCCTGGTGCATGCTCCTTGCTTACAAGAGGCTCTCTGAAATGATGGTTTTTGACGTACATGGTTTCTGGCAAATCTTCTGCTCCCCTCCCCCATTAAAGCAGGTTATATGCCCCCCCCGAAGATGGCCGTTAGCCACAGTGCATGTTCGGGGTCCCAATGAGCGCCACATATATAAGCTCATGGGGCTCGTATCCTCGTGTGCGTTGACATCACTTAGCATCATAATCTGGTATGGTTGCAAAGACTTAAATACCCTTTCCCTCCATTCTTGCCATGAAACAACGGTTCAAGAAGATGACAAAAATGTTTTCTATTCAAAAAAAGGGAAACGACCGTTCGAGATCCTCCATCTAGAAAAGTGAAATGGCGGTTCGAGAATGATGTTAACTCTTTAAAGTCCAAACGTTTTGTTTTTGCCCTAAGCAGTAAAATTTTGCACCATCTGCTGTAACATGAGCTCCCTTTGATGATGCAAACTTTGCCGTCGTCTGCTGCCACCGAACTCTCCTTTGCCGTCGTCTGCTGCTGTCAAAGCGTCCTTTGCCGTCGTCTGCACCGAAGGACCCTTTGTCATCGTCTGCTGTCGCCAGAGCACCCTTTTCTGTCGTCTGCTGTCATTGGAGCATCCTTTGCCATCGTCTGCGTATTGGCAGCATCGTTGCCACCATCAGTTGTGTCTATCTTCTGAGTGTTTCTCCTCCACTGTCGGATTACCAAGGTTTTGTTATGCAAACAAATAGATTTGTAAATATGAATGCTAAATCTTACAACTGGTTTTACTATTCATGCTAAATAATACTTATTTTCATACTGAAACAAATCGATTTGTACCTATCCACCTTATGGGCGTCAAAAAATAGTTAGCAATATTTGTTCTTATGAAGGCCAAACATTTCAACGATGTGTACTTATGAAGGCTATATTTCTATAATGATTTATACGTTCAATGCAACAATGATTTATAGTTTGAAACAATAACAATTTAATAAAACTACCATAATTTGTACTTAAGTTTGATAAATCATACAATAATGTATACGTATAAAGCCAAACGTTACAACGACATATACTTATGAAGGATGCAATTTATACAACAATTTGTAAGTTTGAAGTAGCAACAATTTATACATTTAAAGCACTAGCGATGTGTATTTATGAAGTTACCTCGATTTGTACTTAAGTTTGCTAAATCTTACAACGATGTTTACTTATAAAGCCAAATATTGCGACGATTTGTAATATTGGTGATTGTGTAACAAATGGAATAATTTGTATTATTATATAGTGGAGGAGGCGGTTGTAACATATAATGATGCTGTTAAATTTATGTGTTGTGCAGGTAAGCAATGTCTAAAGCTCGTCAGACAAGAAATACCCCGCTGTTCTATGAAATGAATATTAGAGAAGTTGCCCACCAGTCCCATCTACATGAACATTATTGAAGGTATCAAATTATAATGAAGATTGAAAATGATAAAGACAGGTACAAAGCGTTGAAATTATATTATGCGAAGGATTATCCATCAGATATTGAGGCTGAAGACCAAAGGAAGAATGTGGAAGAACTAAAGATGAAGAAGAATAAGGATGACAAAGAGAAGGAAAAGTAAAGGAAGAAGGAGGAGAACGAAAAGCAAAGGCAAAGGAAGAAGGCATAGGAAAGAGAAAGGTAAAGGGAGAAGGAGGAGGAGGAGAATGAAAGACAAAAAAAGAATAAGGAGGGGGCATATGAGAAGGAAAAGCAAAAAAAGAATAAGGAGGAGGCGGATGAGAGGGAAAGGCAAAAAAAGAATAAGGAGGAGGAGAAGAAGGAGGAGAGGGAAAGGCAATTGAAGAAGAAGAAGGAGGAAGAAGAGAAGGAAAGGCAACTGATGAAGCAAGAATATTTTGAAAAGCAAAGGCGGATAAGGCAAATGAAGAAGGAGGCGAAGGAGAAGATGGAAAAGCAATTGAAGAAGAAGAAAGATGAGGAAGAGAATGAAAGACAAATAATGAAGATGGAAGAAGAAAGGCAAAGGAAAAAGCATCAGAATGAGGAAGAGAAAGAAAGGCAAATAAAGGAGAAGGAGAATGAGAAGGAGGACGAGGAAGAGAAGGAAAGGCAAAGGAAGGAGAAGGAGGACGAGAAAGATAAGGAAAGAGAAAGGAAGAAGCTGGAAGAGGAAGAGAAGAAAAGGGAAAGGAAAAAGCATAAGGAAGAGAAAGAAAGGGAAATGAAGAAGCAAAAGGAGGAAGAGAAGAAAAGAGAAATGAAGAAGCAAAAAGAGGAAGAGAAGGAAAGGGAAAGGAAAAATCAGAAGGAGGAAGAGAAGGAAAGAGAAAGGAAGGAAGAAATTAACAAGCAGAGGAGGGAGGCGAAGGAGCGAAGGAAGGAAAAAGTAGAAAAGCAAAGGGAGGTAGTAGAGAAACAAAAAAGGCAGAGGAGAGAGAGAGGGAGGGGATGAAGATGAGAAAATTATGACCAAGGTACGTAAATCAATCCTATCTGTCACGATTTACTGTGATAGGTACTACTGTGATAGCGATTAATGTGATAGCAATTAATGTGATAGCGATTACTGTGAATGATTTACTGTGATAGGTATTACTATGTATAGCGATTACTATATATATCGACGTGTAGAAGTACAAATGAGACTAATTTACAATTGATACGAATAATATGCTATTTTGTGTTACAGGGAGGTCAGAAGAGAAGTAGAGCACCATGTGAAAAGCTCAGAGGGCGGTCTCAGTGGTTTGTAGTTCTGTCGTGGTATGGTCAGCTAAGTGCATATCCAAAGGATCGATTACGAAACATGCACTTTGGTGGTCTTCTGGACCAACATTTTTTTGAAACGTGCTGGAACACCATGACCCACCTGGTAAATAAGTGGAATCATCAGACGAACACATTCCAGTTCGATTCTTTTGAGATCGCCATGACCCTAAAAGATGTGGCATGGATTACTGGCCTTAAGTGTCATGAAAGTGCTATCCTATTATTAGATTCAAACTATAAGCAAGGGACAAGTGCACGACCCTTTTAGGAATGTCGATGGATGACTGAAGTCAATGTAATTCTGGTGGAAACAATTCTACATCGATGAAAGTTTCTTCTTTCCATAATAAATGGGAAGGCTGGTCCACTACATGTGCATCTGAAAGAGCTGATCAAGAGTTGCACAACTTCCTTCT